>NC_046323.1:23571516-23869016 GCF_009819535.1 Lacerta agilis
CAGAGGAGGAGACATGCTGTGGGGGAGCAAACATTGGTGGTGGAGGGCATGTGTGAGCAAAGGTGGTTTTGGGAGCCTGCAGCACCGGCAGGACAGGAGAAGGGAAAGAGTGCTTTCAAAATAGGAGCCTACCCTGCTGAGATGCTGGAAGTGCCATTGCTCTCTCGCTTTTCCTTCCTCTCCTCTCCTCTTCATAATTCTCCCCCCCCCTCCACAATTCCTTCCCATTCTGCATTTTGCACCACAATGACACATGTTAGCCCTGTCCTTTGCTACACAGCTCCATTCACCCACCATTCAGCACATGCATTGCCCCCTAAGTCAACAGAGCCTAGGAATGTGTGACCAGGCATGAGAAAGAGGGCGATGGAGAGAAAGGCATATGGGGGCAAGGGTTTCCCCTGCATATTTTAGAGTCTTCTTCTTGGATAACCAATAAGAAATACTACCCCCAGGCTCACCCCCCCCCAAAAAAATCCCCACCACTCTTAAGCCTCCCCCCATCCATCCCTTCTTTCAGTCTGCTCCTTTTAAACAAAATTCCTTCCATTTATCATTTCATTCATTCATCCATCATTTTGCAGGTTATTAAAAGGCGCGGGGGGGCACCATTCACAATTAACTTTCTTTGGCGAAATACCTTCCCATCATGATAACTGCGCCCACTTCTCCCCACACACCTTTTTCCAGCCTATATTTCCTCCCTTTCTCCTAACCCTGTCACCAATTCTGATTCTCTTTCTTCTTTTCTCCTTTTCCAAAAATGTCCTTATCCTCTCTCCTCCACTACTTCCATTTCTCGCTGGCTTGGGTTGCCTCCTTGCTTTTGTCTTCCCCCAAGCCTTCTCTTCCCCCCAGTTTCCAATCTTTTTCTCTTCCTTCCCCCTCACTTCTTTCTCTTTCCCCTCCCTTTCTCCCCCTTTTCCTTCCTTTCTTCTTCCATTCCTTTCCCCAGTCCTCCTTCCTTTTCTTCCTTTCTTCTTCATTTCCCCTTCCCTTCATCTTCACTTTCTTTTTCTCTCTCTGCCCCCTTTTCCCTTTCCTGTTTCTTTATTTCTTACCATTCTTCTCTTCCCTCTTTTTCCTTCTTTCATTTTTTCTCTCCTTTCCTGATTCTTCTGAATTACAGCAACTGTTTCCTGTTGAATTACATTTCATAGGGAGGGCAAAATATATCACTATATAAAGAGCTAATTGGGAGATCTTACACATTTCCCATGTTTGATCTCACCTCACACATATACGTCATATACAAATGTGGGAGAAGCTTCCTGGGGTAAAACAGAATGTCCATATTTTCATCTGAGTAATATTGGAAGGTATGTATAGTACATGTCTTCAGAAATCAACATCCTGTTGGGATGTTATTACTTGCATGCATTCGTCCCATTGTCGTCCATGGAACAAGGAATATGACTGTGCTTGAGTGTCTCCCACACTGCTGCACAAGTGTGTGATAGAAACCTTATATCTTTGCATCTTTTGTTTGCTGTAGAAGATGCATGGCAGATACCTGGGCCCGAATTGACCTTTTCAAGAAGGAGGTTTCCAGAATGCTTTGATGGTGTTTCCTGCTTGGCAGGGGGTTGGACTAGATGGCCCTTGTGGTCTCTTCCAGCTCTATGATTCTATGAATGTACAGCAAATATTGGTCATAAGAGATGAAGTTCAAGGCTTTATTCACAAATTAAAAAGTAACAAATCACCGGGACTGAGTAGAATCCCCCAGAGAGTTCTTAAAGAATTCATGGGGGGAATTGTTGCTATCCTAACAAAAATATGCAACTTGTCTTTAAAAATCAGCTTCCATACCAGAGGACTGGAAAGTGGCCAATGTACTATTTTTTAAGCAATTGAGGTGGGTGGGTAAGCTCACTGTCTGTTGTGGTAAAAAAACATAGTTCAAGATAAAAATACCAAGCATACTGTAGAAGAACCAGTCTTGCTGGAGAAGAATTAGCATAGTTTCTACAAAGGGGAGTCCTGTCCCAACAAACAATTTTTGCACCAGGAACTTTGGGATACACACAAAAAATGCCATAAAACACTTGTTCTCTTGGCTATTTTTCTATAGCTGGAGTTGGAACAGTTTCAGGATATTTTCAAGGTACTACTAGACCATAAGCCTTAAAATGTTTGAGGTCCTAGATGTCTCAGTCTGTAGAAGGACCCTAAAGATGGAGAATTCTTCCTCAGAGCAAGGCAAGTAAGAGCTTGTAGGCTGGCCTGTGTTACTGACACTTTTGCCATGACAAAAATTCAAGGACAGGAGTGGATGAGGTTGTGTGGGGAGCAGCATTTTATTAGACTTGGAATGGCACTCTTCCCCTTTATTGTTCAGTTATGCAGTTCTGTTGGAAAGCATTGAGATGATCACTTGTAGGCTTTTGTATTGTTTGATAGCTAATAGAGTTTGCTCAGTGGGCACGGGTAATCCACTGATGTTTCTTAAACCTGGAATAGAGATGTGTGAGAGAAAGAACAGCTTTACAGTTAGTTTGTCAATGTGTTTGTGTCTGGTCAGAGAAATTAGCAAGTCGGCTGGCAAGAAGCAGCAGCGGCCCCTTTGAGGGTTCTGTTGCTTATAGGAAATTGATGCTGGTTTAGGATGATGTCCCTTCCTTAGGATTCATGAAAGGGTGGAGCGTTCCGTGGACTGTAGCAGTACTTTCCAAGTACCTGCAGAGCAGGTTGCCATGGAATCATCACCATCCAATCATTTGTCCAAAACATGGATGATGCCAGCACTTTTATTTGGCATTCTATTTAGTAGGCATCTGGTCTTAGTATTGCTAAGTGCTCAAATTCACCAAGCCAGACATGTGTCCCCACAACATTCATTTAAGCCAGAAGTACAGAGGGGAGAAAAGAGGGTTTAATAGCAAAAAAATTACTGTTTCCACAAAATGGAAATCCTCTGTTCAGATGCTTTAATGTATGAACAGCAGATATGTGATTAAATATTCTAAAATTAGCCAGATTGTGTTTTCTACATCACTACCTTCTATGTATTTCTGTCCCCAAACCATAATTTATAACCACAGTGTCAGAAATCATAATTTAGAAGTAGCTTTATCCAGTTCGTTTGATCAGTGTTTTTAAGAGGGGCATTCTCAGTTAAGTAGTAACTCTGCTGCAAATAGTCCTGAATTGCACCTTTGGATAATTAGGTCTGGGCAGAAAGTGGTCATAATCATTTTGCTTTTAAACCGGTTCTGTTACTGCTTTAAGACTTCTTTTGTCCATTTGCTTACTTTCAATATTTCCATCCTGCTCTCAGTACAAACAGCATAATCAAAAATTAAAATAATATAGCAAACTTCATACATTTGTAAATTAAATTAAAACTGCATTACAAATACAATGTTGATATAAAATGCAAGGGGATTTTTTTTTTTAAAGGAAGCCTAATGGAAGATGTGTGCCTAGCTACTTGTCAAAGGGCAAGTGGTAGTGGTGTCTGGCAAACATCTTTTGGCAGAGTGTTCCATTGCCTTGGTTCCACTGCAGAAAATAAACTGGATCTTGTGAGTGGATTCAGCACTACTAACTAACCCCTTTCATTTATCCAAAGTTGCTTACCTTCTCGGATTGGAGTAGCCCATGAGCATCAATTACAGGCAGATGAGTTTAATAATAGCTATGCTTAAGGCTCCACAAATGGAGACTTTCAAATAAATGAGATTAATGCAGCCATTTTGAGGGCTTGGTGACCTGACCAGTAGTTAGCTTTTTCAGTGATTTTGGCATACTGACTGGCTTTTGCAAATGCTCCAAATTGAACTCATGATATTGAAGAAGATCTTTTCAAAATGATTTAAGTCAAGTATGCAGAGTCATAGTTAGTGCTGTACAAATATACCTCAATCCATTTGGATATTCATTTGCACTTTCATCTAGTAATTTATGTTCTGCTGCAGTTGGTTTATTTTGCCCAAATCTTTGTTCTGTTTCTTCGTTCACTGATGTGGAAATATACTTCTTTTTTATGTAACACATAATAGACACACATATATTAGCTATCAGCAGATATCTGCAAATCAATTACCTCCCCTGTGTGTTTCATTTCAAAGTTAATGAAAGCGAATGACTCATCACAAAGCCATCCATGGCTGCAAACCTATATCTACTCAGAAGTAAGTTTCAGTGAATTCAGTGCGTCATCGCTACCAGCCAAGGGGCTAGGACTGCAGCTACTTTCACTACTTGATTTCACAATTCATTATACATTTGTTATCCTATCCCACTTACCCCAGTCAGGAATTGGGGAAGGGTGGTTTGATTATAACTCAAGATAAAAAAAAACCCTTCAGGTGGTCAAAATGTGGAGTCAAATCCAGGTGGTTCTCCCCACTTTGACAAAGAAAAGCACTTTAAGAGGACTTTAAATAACTTTGTGAAAAGAAAAATTAGAGATGTAGTCCATTGGTTTTTAAAATGCACAGTAAGACACAGATTAAGGTTGAAATTCTAATCCACACCTCTGGGAGTAAGCACCACTGAATTCAGTGTGGTTTACTTCTGTGGATATAGATGTGGTTAGGACTGTAGTCTTAGTGCACATAGGCTGCCTTTGACAACAACAAAAACTTAAGAAAAAATAAATGGGAAGAGATTGCAAAGCAATCTATGTACGTATACAGTAATGTATGTATGTTAAAAACAACAGTGTATGTTGTAGAGCAGGCTTCCTCAACCTCGGCCTTCCTGATGTTTTGAGACTACAGCGGTACCTCAGGTTACAGACACTTCAGGTTACAGACTCCGCTAACCCAGAAATAATGCTTCAGGTTAAGAACTTTGCTTCAGGATAAGAACAGAAATCGTGCTCTGGCGGCGCAGCAGCAGCAGCGGGAGGTCCCATTAGCTAAAGTGGTGCTTCAGGTTAAGAACAGTTTCAGGTTAAGAACGGACCTCCAGAATGAATTAAGTTCTTAACCTGAGGTACCACTGTACAATTCCCATCATCCCTGACCACTGGTTCTGCTAGCTAGGGATCATAGGAGTTGTAGGCCAAAAACACCTGGAGGGCCGAGGTTGAGGACGCCTGTTGTAGAGAACTAAGGGAAATCATTTTCACAGCAAGATACCATGCTGCAGTGGGACTGTTTGAAAGAGGCAGTGGTAAAACCACTCCTTAAGAAACTTTCCCTGGATTTGGAAAACCAACTATCTATTGGCCAGTTGCTAATCTCCCTTTCACAAGCAAAGTTCTGGAGCAAGTGGTCACAGACCAGATCCAGATGCTTTTGGAAGAAACTGGTTTTCTGGATCCATTTCAATCGGGGTTTTGGCCCAGTTTTGGCACAGAAACTGCTTTGGTCACCCTGTATGATGACCTAAGCTGGTGCAACAAGTAAGCCTGTCCGCTAGACAGAGTGGTTCTGTTCATGTGGGAAGCCAGTCATCTTGTAGTGAACAGCATTGCAATGAAGCCAGTCTTACTGTACTCTGCAAACACAACAAACTGAAAGAAAGTCAGGGCAAGGTAACACAGGCTGTGCTATTTTTATTGCTACAATCTGTTCCCTAAGTCAATGCATCAAATTATGCCAACAAGTTAGAAGTGACCAATACATCTTAAATCCCCCTATTTTTCACATCTGGTTAATTCCAATTGCTTAGCATAGGTATGGGAAAATAAGTGACCCGCAAATGTTAGTGGACTCCATCCCCCATCAGCCCAGCCAGCATGGCCAATGGCTGGAAATAATGGAAGTAGTAAAGCAATAGCTAGAAGGCCCGTAGGGTTCGACATCCCTGGTTTAACATAATGTGCCACCAATCTCCTTTAAGGGTCTCGCTGATTTAAGAGCAATTTCATATATCACTTGAACATCATACAACTGCTGACTAGGCAATTATAAGCAAAACTGACATCAAATAGTTAAACATTAAAAGGGCAAAGAAATTCTAAATCATCTGATGAAAAGAATCCAACTTTATTCATAGTAATGACTCACATTTATTCCAATCAGTTTTGATTCTAATAAGGTTCCCAGTAGTAAACAATTAGTACCACCTACGCTAAATAAAATTTCTAATCGACAGGTAGTAATGACAAAACACATTCTGCAGCCCAAAACTATTTTGGATTAGCCTATGGGGAATTTTTTTTAGAAAGAAAATCCAGAAAGGAAACTTCAGCAGGCCAGCTGGCTAATGCTTGGGATAATAACCCTGCATTTCTTTGAAGAAATAATAAGAGAGAATGATAAACAGCAATAAAACAAAGCTTCCCATGATACGATGTACTATGGCTAAATTCATGTGCATTTATAACAGTCATTTCTAGCAAGCAAATGCCAACAGCATTCAATAGGATATAAATACACATTTTTCAGTGACTGTTGTTTCATTCCATTACCACTCTATTTGTTTCAATGGAGTTGTTACTTACTAACACCACTTGAAGTAGAATCGGAATTGCATAAGTTCAGTACAGTCATTTTCCTACCCAAATGTTAAAAAAGCAAAACTTTTTTTCTCTTGCTGCACCCCACAGAACCACTTCTCGCTGTTACTCCTTTTTGTGCATTTCCAAAGGTTTAAGCACTTCTACGTTAATCTACAACAGATGAAAAGGGAGAACAGCTTCCATTTGTTTTGGTCTTTGAGGATCACCTCTGAGAATTGGCAAACCCAAATACCATGTAAGCATTACTATGGAAGTTCCTAGTAGGAGTTACTATTTAGCCTGGTGGAGAGTTGTGGGGGCCTCAAAATCGTGCACACCATTTTGTGACATTTTGGTGGGTGTAATAAAGCTGTGCCACTTCCAGAATTACAGCTACTATTTCTATATATTTTGGAATCGGGGTACCTGAAGGTTTGCATCCTCGAGTACAAATCTTATCAGAGCGTTATGGTAATTAACAGAGACTCTTCTGTGTGCCCCAAAATTACAGTTAACTAAGTCAAGAGGTGTTGAATGCCTACTGATTTTAAATGGCTTTAGTGAAATCCAATTGGTTCTTATGGCTGTTTTGTCTTCCAATCCTTGCAGATTTTTCATAATGATGGTCTTTGTGTTCTCATTGGATTGAGATGTTTTAATATTTGTATTGCATTTGTATTTCAACTTTTGGAAAAGGCAGGATGTAAATGTTTTAAAGCTGGGGTGGGGAACCTCTGGCTTGCAGATTGGATATGGCTTATACAGTATTCTAATACCATTTGACCCACAGCGTTCGCTGGTCTGGGTTGATGTAGAACTCTCTCTCTCTCTCTCTCTCTCTCTCTCTCTCTCTCTCTGTGTGTGTGTGTGTGTGTGTGCATAGTGCATACATGCATATGTGTGTGGGTGAATGAAAGAGAGAAAAGTAGGCAAAGTATTTGCAGAGTCATAAGGAAAGGGCTGGAGCTTGCACATGGCCTCCAGGAGGGGGTAGTTTGCCATGCTTTGCTTCTTGTACATAGGGACAAACTACCTGAAACACTTGGTGCTATATATTTTAAATATATGTGCTGATTTCCCCCCGCTTACCAAAACGTACAAAAGTGGCATGGGAATCAATATGGTTTACATAAAAGATGCAGATTGTAAATTTAACTTTTTTGAGATGACTAAGACACTTCTAGCAAATTCCAGTGTGTAGGGGAAAGTCTGATATATGTGAAAGGTTGCTTTCTATATGTGGTTCTGCCATCTATCAGTAATTGCCAGGCAAAAGATAACCCACATTTTGTAATTATCTGGTCCCTGTTAGCTGGGAGCAAGGCAACTGAAATGAAATGATATTTAAGTTGACTTCACTGTGTGTAGGGTTTTTGTCTTGTCCCACACCGTACACTACTAATTTCTGCTCTGTATTTCAAATGGCTGTATATCAAGAAATGAAACATGTAAATAATACTTGGAAGGGAACAAAGCAAATAAGAGAACTCAAACTTGCTTTGTTCCTTAAAAGAAAAAGAGCTTTTAAAATAGAATTTCCTTGCCTTTCTGCCTGTGAATTCACAGGGTAACACTGAAGGTAGATTTTGTTGCCCAGCAGATGGCAATGTTGCTACACAAAAACCACCACAGATTTACAACTGAGAAACTGTACCAAAACTTTACAAGTGGGTGCACTGTAAAAAGAGAGAGAGAGAGAGAGAGAGAGAGAGAGAGAGAGAGAGAGAGAGAGAGAGAGAGAGAGAGAGAGAGAACGTTTGTTGGCTTAAAAAACAACTCACTCCTTGATCTCTTGGATTGCATTGTATCCTATTGGCCTAGCATTTCACAAAGAAGTAAATATTCATGAAAATAGCCAATAAGAAGAAGTTTTACCTGCTCTTGCAAGACACATGGCTATCCAGGATCACTTTCCTTCAAAGAACAATATCTCAACTATATTTGATGAGAGGCCTGACCCTTTTCCTTAACACCACTTTGGAGAATTTTATTCTTATTAATTTTACTTGATGTTCAGATAAGGTTGCTAAGAGCAAAGGGTCTGCTGTATATTTAGTCAGAGCATTGACCCATCTAGCTCAGTGTTTGGAGATAGGCAAGGACTCACCAGAGTATCAGCCTGGAGCCTCCCCAGTCTCTATTTTCTGGTAGGATCAGTCACATACCAGCAAATTCAAGCTGCACAATTCAAGTTGACTTGGCACCCTTGCACAGCAAATGTGCTTCCCCCAATATTAGACTTCCTGCAATAAGGGTCAGGAAAATGCACTAGGAAGTGTGGCATAACATTTACTTGATGCAAGGCTCGTCTAATTTTCCTCAAACTGATCAGAATGAATCCTCAATAAATAGCCGACATAGTCCAATTTCCCTGCAGTCAAACCAGGAGGAACGTTCAGTGAACAGATTATTTGGAGTATGGAGTAAGTGACCTTTAAAGTGTAGGTGAAAGGTAGTTTTGAAGGATAGTTGTGTTTTTGGTTCATATATTGTTTTGGAAAGTGTAACTTTGATGGATTCAGGATTCTATGATCTTTTCAGTTAATGACCTTCCTTTTATCAGCCTGGATAGCTCTGTTGGTTACACTGTTAGAGTGTGATGCTGATAACACCAAGGTTGTAGGTTTGATCCCCATCTGGAACAGCTGTATATTCCTGCATTGCAAGGGGTTGAACTAGATGATCCTCAGGGTCCCTTCCAACCCTGATGCTATGATCTACATGTGTACTGAATTGAATTTCTTCTGCATCTTTAAATATGATTCGCATTATTAGGTGATAACATACACTGATAATGGTAAAAGGCTCTGTACAAGAAGCAGACAGTGTTTTTCTGCAGGGAGTTAAACAAATACGCAGATTAGGTCACATCTATGCTTTGCCCATCTCTGAAAACCAGTTTTCATTACAAATCAACAGAATAAAAACAAGGATAGTTTCAGTATGAGTTGGCTAGCTGCTTTACAGCTAACCTTGCAAGAAGATTGTGGTTGTGCGGGGGGGGGGGGGGAGAGAAGAAGAATGTAGTTGTAGTTTGATTTTGGAAAAGGAGCTTATCTAATCCTAAAACAAGAGCAGAGCACTCAAAGACAACAGCTTTTCTAAATGTCTTGTAAACTGAATTTTAGGGTTGAGGATTCAGATAATTTCCTGGCATTGGTTTTTTAACCATTATGTTGTTCCTGTGGCAGTGTGGCAAGTTTCCATAGCTGTTCTATACCAGTGCTTCTTTCTGGGAAAGTGAGATAAGCCTATTGCTGCCCAGCAAACAATAACCAAACCAGAATTTTCTGCAAAAACTTTATAAATGTAGTTGTTTTCAAGAAAGAATATTAATTAGAAACCTAGTAACAAAGGCTGACAAAGAAATACTTATTTGGCTTTGGGAAAATATATCTGCCCCAATTGATTTTTGGTTGATTTATTCTCATAAATAGCCCTTGTAACATTTGCAGTCCATTCTGTGTGCTCTCCACAGATATATTCCCTCTCCAGGGAGCTTTGCTGTAAAATTGCAACCTCATAAAATAGGAACTAAATTTTCTATGAGGTTTCTTATTGTTAGTAATGGCACCCAAACAAACGTTTGATTGTTTGATTTCAGCAATGGTGCGAGTTCCTCTTCCACCTTTATTTGGGCCTTTTATTTTGAGTATTAATCTGTAAACAGACTACTGCATAATATATTGTTTAGTAATAAGAGACCTTTCCTCCCCAGTACAATCTTTTCCTTCATTTTTCCTAACTTAGTTCATACTCACATATTTCACAATTTCAGTGTACATATAGAACAGGGAGCCACAATTGGTGGGTCTTACCCCAACTGGTGGGATTCAAGCAATTTCCTACTCAGAAATGACATATTGTATGAAGCGGGCCTAAGGTATAATCATTGCTTTATGAATTTTTAAAAAACATGTTTCTACAGCCAGTATATCTGTTTTTGGCGCTGTTTTGTTCCTCATTTGTTTCTGTTTGTTCCAAATTCTACAAGATTTCATTTGTTCCAAATTCTATAGAAATCTGAGAAAAGCTGTTGTTTTGGCTGCTGTTTAGTTTTGCTAGGAGAGGGAAAAAAACTGAGAATAAAGGCAAGCTTTGTTCCTTGTAAAATTAAATGACACCCAAACGAGAGAAAAAACAGGAAAAAAGAAGAATCTACAAGAGATGAGAAATGTTTGAATCTAGTGGGTGGAGAAAGAATCTCAGCAATGAGAGGACAGCTGCAAATTTAAATAATCAAAATAGAGTGAGAAAGATGCTGTGAAAATATAAATATCTGCTGCTTAAACTGCCTGCATTTTTAGATGTTCATTCTCAGTTTACATAATTAAGGGGGATAATATTGACAATTTGCAGAAGAGGATAAGCACTCCAAGGCATTAGAAGAGGACTTAATCATATCCTAAATTTAGAAGATATAACCCTCCCCCCACAATCTACCGGTATTTCTTTTGAGGTGCTCCAACTGAAAGAAGAAAATGGAATGACTTTTTCAGGGACGAGGGTCTTCTGATTGATTCATTTCCTTATCTGTGCATTAAATTGTAATAAAAAGACCCAATGATAGTACTTTAGCACTATGGCGTATTCAAAGAACCGGTAAGAGGGTTATGCGGCTTACACTAGGCATCTAGAACAACAAAAAGCCTTGCAGCACCTTAAAGACTAACAAATTTATTATGGCATCAAGTTTCATGGCTTTGAGTCCTTTTTTCAGCTGAAAGTCCATGAAAGCTTATGCTATAATAAATGTCTTGATCTTTTAAGATACCTCAGGGTTCTTTTGTTGCTTTGGCTGCCATAGACTAACATGGATACCTCCTGGAAAATCTGGGTATCTAGGGCTCAGGAAACCTTTGACCCTCCAGATGTTGGCTTGCTACTCCCATCAGCTACAGCCAGCATGGCTAATTGCCAGGAATGATGGGAGTTCTGTTGTGACAATATCTGGCAGATCCTCACTGCTCCCCATCACTGTTAAGGACAAATAGATTTATTGTGACATAAACTTTCATGGATCAAGGCTTTCTTTATCAGGTGCCTAGAGCGTTCTGTTCAGCTGGCACATATATTTCTATATATATATATATATATATACATACATGGTTATATACTGCCCAGTTAAGAAATAACAGTAGCTGAGTTGACTTTATAGTAGGATTCAAACATGCATTTATGTATGTGTTGAACAAAAGCACAAAAATAGCTTATTCAAATTTCTTCCCTGCATTCTGGGTGCTTGCCCAGATGGATGAAGTGTAGATTCTCACACACTGGCCAGCTTCCATTTTGACTTGAAATGTTCGTTTTGGGCTTCTCAGAAGCACGTAAAGGCAAGAAGCTGATGGGGGGGGGCACTGGCCCACAATGGCATCCACCTGAGAGGTGCCGGAACTGGCTGAAAAAAAGGCATTGAGAAGAACTCTTGGTTCTTCTAGGCTAAGCTAGTGACCAAACCTCTGGCAGTTAAAGAGCTGCTGAAAGATGATTCCTTAATCTCTGACTTCCATTTCAGTGTATCTGAAGAAGTGTGCATGCACACGAAAGCTCATACCAAGAACTAACTTAGTTGGTCTCTAAGGTGCTACTGGAAGGAATTTTTTTATTTTATTTTGTTTTTCCTTAATCTCTGTTAATTGGAAATAGACCCATTTAAAAACTCAGCACATTTTTATGTATTGTTGCTGGCTAGTTTAGGAAATAGTAAGCTGCTCCAAGGTGCAGTCATTAGAAACTGTCCCAGCGCATATGTACTTAGGAGAGCCAGTGTGGTGTAAGTGGTTAAGAGCGGTAGACTCGTAATCTGGTGAACTGGGTTCGCTTCCCTGCTCCTCCACATGCAGCTGCTGGGTGACCTTGGGCTAGTCACACTTCTTTGAAGTCTCTCAGCCCCACTCACCTCACAGAGTGTTTGTTGTGGGGGAGGAAGGGAAAGGAGAATGTTAGCTGCTTTGAGACTCCTTCGGGTAGTGATAAAGCGGGATATCAAATCCAAACTCTTCTTTTTCTCTTCTTCTTAGGAAGGGTTGCTGCATATACCAGGTCACAAAGCATTGTGCTATGCTTTGTGGCTACCTGGTGATGGAACATCAACACCAGAGATCAGTTTGGCAACCCAAATGCAGATCGTTTGGCTGTATAAGATATGCAGGCTTTGACTTGGATCCATAACACACCACATTTATGGGAATGGGATGCTCCTGCTACTGGAAAGGAAGGGCAATTTTTACTGATCCCCTTTCCTCCTGTGCTCTGCAGAACTGCTCAAGAGAGTTAATGGATCCTTCAAAGTAGTATGTAAGGTGGTGTGAGGACTGGGTGGGTAGGAACTGGTAAAAATCACCTCCTCACATCCACCAGAGGAAGCCTCTAGGTCTAAGGAGTCATTTCATTTACAGAAGGACAAGTCTAGATCAAAGTCTAGTTGTCGTTCAGTCGTGTCCGACTCTTCATGACCCCATGGACCAGAGCACGCCAGGCATGCCTATCCTTCACTGCCTCCCGCAGTTTGGCCAAACTCATATTAGTAGCTTCGAGAACACTGTCCAACCATCTCATCCTCTGTCGTCCCCTTCTCCTTGTGCCCTCCATCTTTCCCAACATCAGGGTCTTTTAAGTCTAGATTTAACCCTAAATTGAACCACCAATAGCAAGTTAATATATAGCATATAAGGAAAGAATAAGAATGAATCCTTCTTCTTTATTGTTTGAATGGAACTTCTGCAATTCTTCTGTAGTGAAATTCATAAGCTGCTCATGACCACAAATAAGATATGTGAATGTTGTTAGCTAAAAAGTAAATCTAAAAAGCACAAGAAGCTCACAAGTTTTCTTGCCTGTATCATGTGGAGTAACATTTTCTTGTGTTGTCTGTAAGATTCAGGCTATTATACAGATGGCTGACATTAAAACTGTGTATTTAGGAAATGTGTTGTTGGTTTTTTTTTAATAGTATAAATATTGAAAGGCTGAGGAAATGAGAGAGTCGTCGATTAAAACACCTAGACTCTGTGCCTGGACAAGTGTGACCATAAGTAAATTTTAAGTTTTTTGTATGGAGCTATATCTTATGAGATGGTGATTACCCTGCATTGCCGAACAGGTCTCAGCCGTTCTTTTTTACTTACCGGAGGATTTACAGAGCAGGAAAAAGAGGATTACAATTCCTCTCAGCAGCAAGTAATCCTTTTAAGTTAGGTATGTCAGTATTCATTGAGAAGTGTGGGAAAGTGCAGGCTACTTAAAATGCTTGACAGGTCTAGGAGAAATGTGGTGGCAGGAACCTGGGATCAGAAATCTTCAGAGTGCTTATTACAATGGACCCCACGACCCCCAAATTAGAAACTGTTAGAAGCACGAATGAAAAATGGATCTTATGGAATGGATTTTAGTTTACTGCTTTTATTGTGAGAATCAACAAACAAAACATCAAGATACAGTATTTATTCAATTAAAACATACTTGCCCCCTTTTGCAAGGTCATTTAACAGATGATGCCCTTGTTGTATAATTATATTTTATGCCACTATAAGACTACAATGAAGGGGAACGTGTATAAGTGGACAGATGTGGTACGTTTTCATAGCAGCTAATAATGTCTTCATGTACACATTTATTCTGCTCAGAAAGCAGCAGTTCAAAAGTGCTTCAGCCCAATTATAGGGTGTATCATAAGTCTCGAGCAGAATTATGGTTATGAATTTCACTGCATGGTTTATATTCAAAGGGCTGGGCAATCATCAGAAATACTCTCATAAGATGATGAGAAAAGTCAAAGGCTAGTCCAGACCCAATAGTTATAAAATACACCAAATGTGATATATCGGGTTGCAGCTGAAGAGCACCTAGGATCTAGCTGTAACATCAAGTCTGAAGACACTGATGAGAGTCTATAGAAAAGGTAATAACACAAAGACAATCAGAGCTTAGAGGAGAAGACTTTGAAGTAAAGGTGAAAAGAGGTTTTTGAAAAGTGGCAGAAATTCAGTAATGCATGGGAAATCCACAGTGGTAAAGTGAGAGGTATTTGAGATACAGTTGGGGAGGTTACAGCCAAATTAATTCCAGTAAAATGAAGAAGTGGACTATTGTTAAGTTAAAAGCAGAAAGAACAGCCTAATCGCCAAACATTTTAAAATGAAATACTGGTGAAAAGAATGACTGCATATAAAAAGGATAACTGTATAAAAGTGTAAAGTTTTTTTTAAAAAAGAGGGAAGAAAGCAGCAAGCTGGATAAAATAGCCCTGGATATTATACAGTTCCAAAGAATATTTGACAGTTCTGAAGGTAGCTGCACATTTGTATTATAATGCAGTGCAATTTTAATTCAATGAAACGTACAGGACATTCTACTGCAGTCATTTCAGATCAGTCCTTCATGGTTTGCATGAACTCCTGGACAGCTTTCCTAAATGGAAATGCTTCATAATGTTGAATGCCAGGACAGGCAAAAACAGAAACCATAAAAAGCATCTTGAGAACACAGAAGTCTCCAATTTCACAAGAAACTTTGGCGGTGTTCATTTTCCCCACTTTATTTCCCCCGTTTCAATAAAGCTCCTTATTCACACCCATAAGCAGCAACTGTATCTTTCTCTGTTGTGGAGATGCAATGCACGCTATCATTTAAATAGGCTGTGATTTGATGTACTGTAATGTGATGGTTCTGTGTGTGGGCAGCCCCTTTACTCACCACTATTACCTCTGATACAGTCTGAAATCTAGCCAAGGATGTTTTTAATTGGATGACAATATCATAATGAGAGCTTGTTACATTGTGTCAGATCAAATATTGCTTCATTGCTAAACTACATGAACACTAGTGGATGTATATGCATATGTCTGTTCTGCAGCCTACAGGCAGAGATTATAGACATTTCTGAAGCAGTAACATAAGGTATTCTTGTAAGTAAGCCAAAGTTTATCTTTTCTGAAACTGAAACTTTGGGTCCTTCCAGACTGGTGTTTTATCATGGGTGTATTCTGCAAGATGTTATTGATGCAATAGTATTGCATTAGTGGTAGATTGATTCTGATTTAGTTTTTTTCTGCAATGCTTCCCCAGCGCTACCACATTATGGTTGTCTGGAAGGGCTATAGCACAACAAAAGAGTGGGGTAGGGTGGGGTGGGGAATAAACCCAAACATTTGTGGTCTGAAATGTTCCAGAGAAGGGAGTTATGGTATATGCACTGATCAGAAATGAAGCGATGTGAGCACCCCAAAACTTTTTCAAGTACGAACAGTACTGAAAGTGAGGTAATATATGACTGCCCTGATAGCAGCGTGAGCACAAGTCATTATGGATTTGCAATAAAAAGGAGGTCTGGAGGTGGTCTTTGTTCTAAAGCTAGCACTCAACCTGTAACATCCGAAAGAAGAGAGTACATATGAGCTTGTGCAGACAGCATTTTCCTTGCCACTGATTAACCACTACTAGCATATGCACATTTGGAATTTAAGCTAAGATAATACAGATTAGAATAGAAACTGGTTTGGTAGCAGCAAGGATAGCCCAAGGTGATTAAAGCTATAGGGTGTGTATGTTTGAGAGGCTGTATGTTTGACTGGTTAGTTTGTGTCAAACTCTTGGGTTTGGGTGTTCGGTGTTGTTGTTTTTTTGTTGGCAGGAGGCTGTTGCTGTTAGTTTTTTTGTATCTTTTTTCAGATTTTGTTGTGATTTATGTGGAAATTGTTCAGTTTGGTTGCATATTTTTTATTTCTTGTTTATGGCTACATTTGTTATGTTGTATTAAGTATTTTTTCATGTTGTAAGGCAACTTGTGCATGGTTTGAACTGTGGAAAGGTGGCATACAAATAAAATTATGTATTACGGTATGTATGCATTTCATCAGCATTGTTTGCAAATAACTCAGCTGGTTACAGCGTGGTGCTTGTAACACCAAGTTTGCAAGTTTGATCCCTGTATGGGACAGTTGCATATTTCTGCATTGCAGGGGGTTGGACTAGATTATCTGTAGGGTCCTTTTCCAACTCTACAATTTGCAACAATCTACAATTTCCAACTCTACAATTCTATGATTCTAGCCAGTGCTTTTTTCTGGGGGGACACAGGGGTACGTATACCCCTAAACATTTCGTGAATCTAAGTTTGGCCTCACTGAGGGGCAGTATTTCAATATGAGTAGGAAAATGAGAGTACCCCTAAACATTTTAAAAGAAAAAAAGCACTGATTCTAACTCAAAAATCAGAAAGGTGGGCTGGATAACCTGGGCTGACCATTCCTATATATACTAATTACACTGGGACAGGAGATACTCTGCTGTTCTGCTACTTCTGCTTGTGTTTGAAAAAAACACAAAATTCAGAAAATCCCTATATGGTATCAAAACCATAGACACATCTCCAGCATCCCAAGAAACAATGCCAGAGCCTAACAAGTGGGGACTACACTGGCAAAGGTGTCCACATACAGAGGGAGTCTATAGTGTCAGAGGCAGGGGCACATGTACCAAGCTCATCCCCTGCATCACCAGTGCTGGTGCCTAATATCTGTACAGTCAGGTATTCAGTTCACCTTACACTCCTCACAACATCTGTTTTGGTGCACAACACCCAAAAGGGAGGAGGAGGAGGAAGAAGAAGAATTTCCACAGCCACTCTGGGCGGCTTCCAACAGAACCAGTGGCATCGCTTGGGGGGGCGATGGGAACGAAGCGCTTCCATTACCACCTCCTTCCATTATAAAGCTGCAGCGCGCAAGTAGCAGCACAGACGCTCATCTGTGCTGCTGCTTGCGCGCTGCAGCCTTAAAAGTTGCTGCGTGAGCAGCCGCCGCAGAAAGGGTGCATGCCACTATCCCAGATGGATTGCGCATGTGCAGTCCAACCAGATGCCGCGCATGCACCACGTCACGGCGCATATGTCGTGACGTCACTGTGTGTGCACCCCCCGCCCCGAGGGGGTGCCACTTCGCTTGCCTCTCCTGGCAGCCAAGCGGCTTGGAACGCCACTGAACAGAACACAAAAATGCAATAATCTATTAAACATTAAAAAGCCTCCCTAAGGGCCACACAAGACAACTTGCACATTGCTATCTGCAGAAGAGGCCTTCAGAGAGTACACTCGGTCCCCTGGGACACAGGGAGAAAAGTAGTCAAAGGCAGCAGCCATGACATGCAAACAAGGGCAGCCACAGATGCACAGGGAATCAATTACCAGCTAAAATTAGACAGGCACCCAGAGTCATCATGTTTAGTTTGACTGAGATGTGACCAAGTCGCTTATGAAATATTACTTTTACATCTGTAGGAATGGTTTTGTTTTTAGAATGGTTGTTTTATCCTATTTTAATTCTGTTGTAAACAACTTTCATAGCCTTGGGCTGAGAAGTGGTTTATAAATAAAGAAGTAATAAACATGGATCATGGACTCCCCAGTAGATCACTGTGTAGGGTTGGGAAGCAAGAGATGGAAGGGGTGAATACGGCCCTATTTACTTTTGAGCATCTAGCTCGGGGGTCAGCAACCTGCGGCTCCGGAGCCGCATGCGGCTCTTTTACACGGCTGCCGCGGCTCCGGGACTCCGGGGCGGATACGCCTGCCCACTTCTCCAGCTGGCAGCGACCGCCCTCCAGCTGGCCGGCGGCCCGCCCTCCGGAGGCTGAGGGCGCTGCTCAGGGGCGTACCCAGGATCACCTGGCCTTGAACAGCGGGGCAGCGGGGCTCGGAGGCGGTGGCGCAGCTCCGCCGAGGGCTCTGGCGGGGAGCGCGCCTGAGGCGCGCACGCTCCTTCGGGAAGAGATGGAGCTGGGCGAGCGGGAGGGGGAACTTTGAAGACCCCGCCTCTGCCTCCGAAGCAGGCGCCCATGGGAGAGGCCGCCCCCCGAGCCTGCCTGGCGGGACCAACCCTGCCCAGCTCCGGGAGTCTTCCTAGCGTGGGAGGCGGCCTTGGGGCGGACAGGGGAGCTCCGGGGTCGGCGGGTATGTGGGACCCTGCGGCATCCAGAGGCAGCTGGGAGGCGGGACGGGATGGGGGCAGGAAGGGGGCCTTCAGACGCGTCCCTGCACGGGCACTGGAGGCCAGGACTCCTCGGCTGGGTCGTGGGACCGCGGGGGAGGGCTGGCCGCGGTTCCTCTCGGAAGGCTGCTGGCTGCTGCGTCGAGGCGACGACGAGGTAGGCAGCTGCGGGCTGGGCCAGGGGCGGCGGGTGGTAGGCGAGGGGGGAAGCCCTCTTTTTAAAAATGGTCGAGGAAGCGGCGCCTGTTTCCCTGACACTGCCTCCTTTGCTCCTGGTTCCGCTCGCAGCCTCAGACCGCGCTCTCGCGGGCGCGCGTCTCTCCCCGCCCCGGGGCAAGGCCGGGACGTTTTGCAGTTTTTCCTCTGTCCTGATTGTGTGTTAGGGGAGCCTTGACAAAGCACCTGGTGGCATGGAAGAGAGGAGTCCTAACTTGGATCTGTGTTCATGTGCAAAATCTATCGCCATTGTCATTAAGGGGGCAGGGAACTCCCCTAAAAAGGTTTGAACACTACGAACTACTACAGCCACCTGTATGCAAGTCAGCACAAACATCACAGGCTTCTCTGGTGCAATTCTGTGCTTTATTTAGCAAGAGAGGAGGTTGGAAGAGGTGAACATAGCCTCTGGTCTGGAATATTAAGGGTAAAAGACACTAAGATTATTGTAAAAGCCAGCAGTCTTCAATTAGACATGGGACAAACATTTAACACAAGTGTGCAGTTGAGGACTCATTTTTTAAAAAAAACAACAACAAATCAAATATTTGTATGCTGTTGCAACCCACCTTGGATCAGGCTGTGACCTGGTAGTGGTCCCCAGGGTGGATAAAAATGAATGATTTTTTTTTAAAAAAATGGATTTTTTAAAATTTAAATCGTATTTTTTTTAATTTAAATCGTATTTTTTTAAATTTAAATTGGATTTTTTAAATTTAAATTGGATTTTTTAAAATTTAAATTGGATTTTTAAAAATAAAATGCAGTGTTATATTTGTTTTAAATGTTGCAATGGTTTTGCGGCTCCCAGTTTTTTTTTCCCCTTCGGAAACGGGTCCAAGTGGCTCTTTTGGTCTTAAAGGTTGCAGACCCCTGATTCTAGCTAGAAACAGTCATGTCACAGGCAAGAGAGCGAGGGCTCCCAGCACTCAAATCTACACTAGAAACAGAGTGCTGTACTGTAGTTTCCTAAACACTCAGGTACAGCAGTAGGCAGGAATCAGATACATTAGGGGTCGACAAGGTTTACCAGCCATGGGCCGGATCACTTCCAAGGAGATCGTCCATGGGCTGGACTGGCGCAGCACGATGCTGGAAATCACGTCTGCGCATGCGCAGATGAAGAAGAAGAAGAGTTTGGATTTGATATCCCGCTTTTTACTACCCGAAGGAGTCTCAAAGCGGCTAACATTCTCCTTTCCCTTCCTCCCCCACAACAAACACTCTGTGAGGTGAGTGGGGCTGAGAGACTTCAGAGAAGTGTGACTAGCCCAAGGTCACCCAGCAGCTGCATGTGGAGGAGTGCAGACACGAACCCGGTTCCCCAGATTACGAGTCTGCCGCTCTTAACCACTACACCAAACTGGCTTCTGCAGATGCCATTTCTGGCGCTGCACCAGTTTAGCGCAGCGCGCGGAAGACTTGCTGAGCAGGCGGCACGATTTGTGGGTGGCTCATGGGCTGGTAAAACAGTCTTTGTGGGCCACATCTGGCCCATGGGCCGGAGTTGCTGACCCTTGAGATACATTATGGAACGTGTCTTCTTCCCCCACCCCAAGGCCCACATACAGACATAATGCAAAAGGAAAATGGGATGGTGAGAGAAGAGAAAGCAAACTTTAGCTTTAAAGTTGCAGAATTGTTTTTATAGGTTCTGGCAAAGACAGAGACAGGAAAATGTGGAATAGACTGCACTTGTCTTGGTATGGAGATATGCCAGGTTGAACAGACCCCCATCGCTCCTTGAATGAAAGTACACACCATCTTCAGTTGAGCTGAAGGCATAGGAAAGCAACAGGGGGAAGTATATACCAAAGAGAATTGGTATATTGTTTCACACTGCTCTTTATAGGGAAAGTGCCGGAGAATGAGCCGTCATAACTGGATGTTGGTGTGTATGTTCTCATGAAAGGACACAATTTTGTAAAGTTTAGGTGGGCATTCTATCTTGCTGAGCAGTGTGAAGAGTGTTTTTCAGCTGAAGAATTAATTAAATCTCAATGTTCATTTATTGAGTGAAAGCAGAAATGTATTTGGTTCAATTTGACCCTTTGCCATTTTCTGTGTAAGTTTGATTGTAATGTGATAACTAAATGAGACCAGGGAATAGTGGGATACTAGAATAAAAGTTCTGTGCAGAACAGCATCCTGCATTTTAAGCATGAAACACAAACTCAACCCTACATTTATTTTCAAAATGATCAGAAAGACTGTAATATAGCCTTTGAATAATGAAATAGTGAGAAGTTGGTGTGCTTTTTAAAAAATACCCATTTCAAATTAAAAGCTCGCTTTGATCACTGTACCTGTTTTGAAGGGATCTAAAAGAAATCTAAATACACAGCATATGTGATTGACTTGAAGGCTGAGATCTCAGAAAAACTAGAAATGTACAGTTACAAGTTTGAAGATCAGAAATCTGCTTGACTTTCTGATCTCTTTTCAAAGAGGGCCAGCGGATGTAAAATAAATTTAAGTTATGTAGCTTGAGATTTGAATAAAACTTTGGTATCCAAATGTAGAACAAAATTGTAAATATTGTAAGCAATATCTCAGTGTCACAACCATGCCCGTTCTCAAGACAGCAGTGTCTATTAAATACTTTTCTTTACTCTTCTTTTTGTATTCAATATGAACACCCTGACTGAGAGTACATTTACAGACAAATGTGTTTTTGTAATCACTCACTAATTCATAGGAAGTAAAAACAAAATAAAATAAAAAAATCCTTCCAGTAGCACCTTAAGAGACCAACTAAGTTTGTTCTTGGTGACTTTAACATATGATTTGGGATAGCCTAAGGCTAATCTAGAATTTAGACTGTTTAAACTCCAGGGAGGACCAGATGCAGGCTGCATTTGCAGCTTTTGAGTCATTATGTAGAGAATTAAAGATTGGTACATCTCTGTTCTCCGCTCACGCTGAGGATGGGTGAATAGTCCTTACTCGTTGCAATCCCTCCTTGAGATTCAATTCTGGGCTTTCCCCTATGCAATTGAGGGCAGTGAAAGTTTTTTATTCTTTTTACGACTTCGTGCATGTAAGATCTAACTATGGTTCCCAACAGGTCGTCTGCATCGCTCACAGCTGCGTAATAGCCTGGTTAATCCAAGATGCACATACTTCCCGTTGAGTCCTACATTTTTAAGCAGGGGAAAAGTTTCACCTGGTAAATGACCGCCTGCAACTGCAGCTACTAATGTTTGAAGCCAGGCCTAGGGGAAAAGGCGGAAACTCTCAGTTTGAACGGCTTCCACGCCCCCAAAAGGCGGGGAAAGATGTACTGTATTCCGGTGGTCGCCAATATTGGACTCGGTTCACCCCCCGTAAAGATTTGTAGTGCTCTGGAACAACTGTCCCTGAATCTACAACCGCGCGACTCTTGTCTGCGGGGCAAGTTTCGAAAGAACCCGCGCAGCTCAGCCCCTTCGCATCTCCCGCCACCGGACTGTTCCATTCCGATCTCGGGGAGAGTCCTTGGTGCCCATTGCGCACGGAGACCCCAACCACGAGCTCCTCTGCCCAGCAGACCTGGTAAGGAGCTGTTAAAACAGCGCCGAGGGCATAACGTCTTCCAAAGCGTAAGATGGAAAAGAAAGGGAGAGGGGAAGGCTGCAAAAACCCCTACTTGTCTCCCCCTTGAACGACCAAGGGTCGTACAATCCCGCTCCCGACGTCTGCAGGCGGCTTGTTCGAGCTCCAGCAGCTTCTCGCAAGAAAGGGGCGCGTGAGTGAGCGCGGGCTTGTGGGCGCGGGCGCGCGGCTGGTTTGTGGGCGCGCGAGCAGGATGGCCCCGGAGACCCCGAGGAGCAAGGTGAGACGGAAGCGGCCCGCGGGCATTCGCAGAGCTTCGGGTTTTCGCGGCGCGCGCTGGGCGCAGGGACTTTGGCGCCAGTTTCTCAGACTCTCGCGCGCTCTCCTTGCTGGCGAGCAGAATATATGGGGTTGCCCATGGGGTGTGGTGGTGTTTTTTTTTGGGGGGGGGTCTCCTTTTGTGCCCCCTCTCGCCAAACATGGCCCCGACGCCTTGCTTGCAGCGCCAGGCCTTGCAGTCATGGACGTCTCCCAATAGAAGTGCCTGGCTTTTCTCCACAGAGCAGCCACGTGCGTCCAGCAGGACGGACTTTTCTGCAGATGTGGAAATCGGGCGGGGGGCGAGAAGAGAGGTAATCTGCCTAACTCGCTCTACAGCCTTTGGATTCGTTGCTTAGCTGCAGCTTTTCTCCTCCTTTTGCCTTATCTCTTGCTGCTTAACCCGGCAGGGTTGGGGGCAGTCGAGTGAAATACCTCGCTGCCTTTGTTTGCATCTTTCCCTAGTTTGTGTCCTTCTCTGTAGTTGCCCGGATTCGAGGAGTCTGGGAAATGAGGAAGTCGCTAATGAGAATGGGCTGCCGCGAAAGTTGCCCCCCCCCCCGCGCCCCGTGGAGGGTTGCCTGATCACTTTTTTTTTTACAGTAAGGATGGTCATGGAAGTGAAGGAATCTGAAAAAGGAGCGAAAGAAAGGGGCATTTGACAAATAAACTCTTGCATTGTTGCGAACTCAGGTGTAAGCTGACTCATAAAACTTTCCAGTTAATAAAGAAACCTTACAAAGTTTTCCTTAAATGTTTCAGCGAGTGTTACTCTCGAAAAGTACTTATCATGTTTACAAAGATACCATTTCTCTTTTTAAGTAAATACAAAAGCTCCCTAGATTTATTTAAAACGTCAAAGCTTTTTAAAATAAGAGTTTCTTTTTTTATTATTAAAAAAAAACCCACACAGGTGGCAAGCACTATCTCAGAGGAGACAGTCCTACTCAGGAGGAAATTCCTCTAATAGTACCTGTGGTGACACATGCACACACCACATATGTGAAGGGAGGTGTTCATGGTGAGTTCTGGGACCTTTCCCCCTGAAAAATAGCACTGAGTATGTTACATGGAACCCAAAATTTATTTAATTTGTTGATGGCCCTATATCCAAGTAGACATGCATGGTTTTGGATCGCAAGCTCTTAGAGAAG
Source organism: Lacerta agilis (assembly GCF_009819535.1). Lineage (NCBI taxonomy): Eukaryota > Metazoa > Chordata > Lepidosauria > Squamata > Lacertidae > Lacerta > Lacerta agilis. The sequence goes on from NC_046323.1 coordinate 23,595,123, forward strand.
TGTTTTGACAAGTGGGGAACCTGTGGCCTTCCAGAGACTTGCCAGACTACAACTTCTTGGCTTTCAATGGTGTTGGAAGACCAAAAACAGACCAAAGACCACAAATAAACAATAAACAGCACTTGGAGTACCAGAGCTTCCCCACCCCTAATGGAGAGCATTCACTTTTAATATAGTGGATAGATAAAATTTATCTGCACTGATTGCCAGAGCATTGCATCCATACTGTAATGTGTTCATGAACTACCCTGCAATCCAAGCCTACCTTCAATGACTTGGTTTTCAAGAAGTATTTTGTATAAATTACTCTGGAATTTTAAATGCAGAAGATCCTACTGTTAAGCATTGGTCAGTCCTTTTACTGCCATTGCTTTAGATTTTATTTGTGTCCCCCCCCCTTCTTGGTTTGCTATATACTAGTAGGGTTTGTTTGTGCCTAGTGTGCTAATTTATACCAATGGAAACATTATTTCCATTATTATTGGTTATAACAATGTTACTGTATATGGTTGACCTACTATGAAAGCATTGCCATCAGTAAATGGTAGTCTGAAACCCGGGAGATCTGCAAGAGCTCCTACCAGTTAGTGTAACAGGTACCCGTGCTGGTGGATCAGTCAGCATAATGCTGCTCTGAGCTGGTTTAATGCTACATCTCGTCTTTTTGGTTCATAGCATTCCCCCTCCCCCATTTGACCTGTGAAGCCCTAAGTTAGGGATAGTGAAACTGTGACACTCAAGAGATTTGTTGGACTGCAGCTCACATCATCCCTGACTCTTGGCCATTGTGGCTACTTCCATGTGAACCTCCTTGCAGTTCAAAGTCAGCTGAGAAGCTTCAGGTGAAGGCCAGAATGTCCTTCATGAAAAACGCATCCTTCTCATGAAAATCCCAGAGCTGTGGAAAGGTAGAAAAAGGTCCTCTCCTTTCCATCCACTCCACAGTTTTAATCTGAAATCTTGGGCGCAGTACTGCTCCCAGAGCTCAGAAACTGCTTGTGCTAATGAAATTCCCTGTCACAAAATGTGCCTAGAACAATGGGAGTTTAGAACACTGCTTTCTTTTTTTTATAGTATTTTTTTTATTAAAGATTTTCTTCATTTACAGAGGTGTGTGCAATGTCTCGTATTTTTTCCATGTAACATTTTTACAAATCAGTTTTGGTTCTTGAGACATTAGGAAGAAAAGGGGGAAAGAGGTGGGTGGGATGGGGAGATAGGTGGGGTGGGGTGACGATGTTTCTATTTTACTTAATATAGGGTTTGGTGTCAGCGTTGTTTGTGTAGGTTATCTTTTGTTCGCTTGTGCTCCTTCGGCAGTGAGAGAGGTTGGGGTTGGCGTAGGGTGTGATTGTTCATTTGTGGTTGGCTTTAACAATCCCTAGTTTTCTCTTGTCCAGCTGGGGAGGGGGTTTGGGATGTGTTTTGGTGCTGTGCATTGGAGATGCTTTGAGCACCTTTGGGTGTTCCCCAGCTGCCAGAAGGAACCACAGGTTCAATCCACCCTAACTCAGAATGCAAGTAGCTTGTGGGTCTCAGCCTACCAGTTGTAGGCCTGTGGTATAGTTAGACAAACTGCTAATTTCACAAAGTTCTCACCATGTCAGTAGATCTGCCCACTTCAAAACATTCACTTTTCTTCAAGGTTGATGATTCTTTTTTTCTTTTTAATAGAGTAGAAGCTTTTAAAATGAATCAGTTATTGTGTCAAGGCTGCATAGTGGTTACATGCAAAATTACTTATAAACATTTTAAAGTAAAAAGTTGTGAGTTCTTGGTGGCAAGAAACCAGCTTCTTTGATGCACTGCCATAGTTCTGTGCAAAACTCATTGATTGACAAGGTCTAGCTTGTATCAATCTTGTATGTTATACAGCTCTCATTTAAATTAAGGCATTGGGGCTCCTGAATGTTTTAATAAGACTATTGAAATTCAATATGGAGGGAAGAGGGCTTGGAACGCAAAAGTCTCTTTTGAAGCCTCTGTACTGTTACTTTATTCAGAGTCCCTCCATATCCATACGCAGAGATCAAAAAAGGGAATTTACTCGAAAAGGGTCCCCCCCTTGTTAATAATCTGTAATTACACCCCCGTAATGACTCCTCTGGTACAGATGCAGAAGAAGAAATTAGTTAGGCATGCGATAATCGCAGCAGTGGCTAGCTCAGCTGTACAATAGTTCAAGAACTAATGCACTTGCTCCTGGAAGCCAGTTATTCATAGCAACTAGACTCCACAGCTCCTCATATGCATTTTCCATTACGGCACTAAAATGTTCAGTATTACGGTGCTTCATTTTTAACTCCTCTTTCCCAGTCGAACTGAGAACTTTGTTGACTTGTTTTGGGAAAAGCTGTTGCTGGTCCCAGGTTCATTCCCTGGCGTCACCATGTAGGGAAGGGAAAGACTTGTTGTCTGAAATCCTGAAGTGTGGGCATGGAGCAGGAGGAGGTGGCACTGATGAAGGCCAAGCAGGCCTGGCAGAGCACAAGCACCACCACTGCAGGAATTGCACATCAAGGATGCAATCCTGCTGGCTGTAGGGGTCTGTTTCACCAGTGTGTTTCCTACAGGGAATGGGTTGGTGAAGCAGCACCCAACAGAACTGAACTTTCCTCCTCTCTGTAGTGCAGTTAAGAGGATGGGGAAAGGAGGTGCTGCTCCCCTCCTGATTTCATAGGTCTTTAAAAACTAATTAGAAGTCCGTCCGTCCCAAAAATAGCGGGGCTTTAAACAGGTCAAGTGCTTCCATGGTTCAGGCCAGCCCCCAAACTTACAAATTACACCATCCATCTATAAATCTCAGTATGTTTTGTTTTCCAAACTTGTTGGGCAACAGTTCATAGTCTGTTACTGTTAACATTACTTTCATAGATTAAACCCTAAGCATTGTTGCAGAATTGAAGCCAAATATGGATCCCTGGGTGCAGACAGTCCCTTTGAAAAGCTTCTGATTAATCCAGATCAAAAAATTTAATAAGCAGAATATATCAAATGTTACCATACTAAGGATAAGAGTTATCCCCATCTTTTAAAAAGAAGTGGGAGGGAGATTTACTAATTGGTAAATAGCATATGGAACTGGAAGAACGGACTCGGTTATTCAACACAGTACTATCATTTTTAATAAGTGTATTTTGGAAATTATACAGCAAATGGCAATTACCAAGAAGTTCCAAAACAATTCTTTTGTACACAATCTGGGGGGAAGTAGAAAGCTGGCATACACTTAGTTACATGGCTTCTAATACGTGTAAGGCTATGCCTTGGTCCTCACTGGAAAAATAAAAACCACCTACCGGTATATCAGAATGGATGAGGAAAATAAGGGGAAACAGCCTTGTTATATAAGCTAGTGTCTCAGATGAGAGTAGGGAGAAGCAATAAAGAAAAGAAATATTTGAATGTGGGCACAATTTGTAAGTTTCTGGAATTACATGCTCTGTAATTATTTTCCAGTGCTGAAAAACATGTTATAAAAATAACATACCGTATAAAAACATTATTTAAAAAATGGGGGTAGGGTAGGTGTATGAGTGTGGAGGGAAAATGTACAGTGTATAATACTGGAGTTAGATTTTCTAATTCTAGCTTTTTCATCATCATCACTATCATTGTGAACTTCATATTAAAAACAAACCAGTCAGCCTCACTCAGACAATGCCTGCCTATTTTACATATTTTCTCAGGTAGTGAATAGAGTTTGAGGAATATTCTAATGATACTTCACCGTAGGCATTTGCATATGTAGTGGCTGTGCATACCAAATACATTTCTAAACTTATAGCATTGCAATGTTGATTTCTTTAGTTCAATTCATAGGTCCCCCCCCCCCACCCTCCAACCCTTAGGGTGCTCTTTTAAACATTTGAAGAATATCCTCCTTTCTGGGTGGTGAACTGGCTTGCTGTTTTAGAACTGCACTTGAAACATCACAAAGTTAAGAGGCTGGTTGTTGTAGCCAACTAAGTTCTACTCAGAATAGAGACACTGAAAATAATAAACATAAGTGAATCCTGACCATTGGTTTCACTGAGTCTGCTTGGAGTAAGATTAGCTTTGGATACAACCCTGTGTTCTTAAGGTATTACAAACTCCTGTGTCTTGAACTGTCCTGTTAGGCAAAATCTGAGATAATTTGTAAAAGTTTATAAGCCTGGAACTGTATATTAACAGTGCAAACTAATACATAATTTAAAAACAATTAAATGACACGGGAATCTGCAGTCGCTTACTATCCCTCCACTGTAGGAGGCCAGGAAGAAATCACTTCTCTTTCCCTCTCTTAAAATTGGAGCTGGGACCCCAACTGTCCATCCAGCACAGTGCTGGAAGGGGGCAGAGGCTTGGTCTGGTTCACTTCCTGACCTATGCTCAGAGTTGTAGTGTTCCTCGAGTGCAGAAGAAAGCTCAGGGTTGAAAGGGAGAAGTGGAGGTACAGCTGCTTGCTGTGAGCTCAAAGTCTCTCAGACACAGAGTGAAGCTGCATAGCTCCAGCTTTGAGCTGCAATGGGGAGTTCAATTGTCTCTCTGCCTGTAGGACCTGGTTTGGGTTCCTAATGCTTGGCAGAGCCTGGGTTCCATCCTGCCATGACAAGGGTGGGTAAGAACCTGGTCCTTACTCCTGAGCAAGTGTGAAATGATTTGCAACTTGAATCAGCCTTCCTAGCATCCTCTGTGTTTTCACCTGTGTAGTGGTGTTTTCATGTGTACTATGTATGTTTAATTGAATTGAGTGGTGAGTTAATAACATGCCATTCTTGTGAAAGATGCTACTTGTGAAAGATACTGCTATAACTAACTTTATCTTCCATTTCTCTTTATGAACTGAAAACAGATGCTCAAATTGGCTGATATATTTAATACTCCAAGTGATGATGAAGATTTTCTTGGGTTTGGAGCGGATGTTCCCATGGAAACACTGTCACTGGAAGACAGCTGTGAGAGTTTTGATTCACTAGAGTCAAGAAAAAAGGTAGGGAAATCTTGTAAATCTCCTATAAATCTGAAATGTTACATTTAACCATGGTGAAAACTAAAATGGATTATCCTTTTTCTGAAATTGTTTTCTAAAAATGCTTTTGGAATGTAGTGCATTTTACTTTTTGCATAGACTATCTATTGAAGATTAAACACCCTTAAGTGCATTCTTTAGCACTCTCCTGTTGAAATAAATGAGGCAGAAAAGCACTGAAAAACTTGTTTGTTGCAGAGGTAGGACTTAAATTCAAGTCATCTAAATCTCTTTAATACACTAACTTCACCATGTTTCAGAGAGTAAGGAATTGATTATATTTCCCATGTTAAACTTGCTTGATTCTGATTACAGCAAGGCTTAGGACATGACTATAGCCTAAATATATGCACACCACTGCCCTTTAGCAGTTTATGATTAATTTTCAACTTGGTGGAGAAGATAATCTACCCAGATATTTGCTTGAATGTGATTTAGTAATAGTTGCTGCTTTGATCTCTGAGGTCAGTTTAACAAATTGCAGTAGGAATGATAAAAGCAAAGAATACCTTCACACACTAGCAAGGTTATGCTTAAAATTCTACAAGGCAGGCTTAAGCAGTATGTGGACCGAGAACTCCCAGAAGTGCCAGCTGGATTTCGAAGGGGCAGAGGAACCAGAGACCAAATTGCAAACATGCGCTGGATTATGGAGAATGCTAGAGAGTTCCAGAAAAACATCTACTTCTGCTTCATTGACTATGCAAAAGCATTTGACTGTGTTGACCACAGCAAACTATGGCAAGTTCTCAAAGAAATGGGAGTGCCTGATTACCTCATCTGTCTCCTGAGGGATAAGAAGCTACAGTTAGAACTGGATATGGAATAACTGATTGGTTCAAAATTGGGAAAGGAGTACGACAAGGCTGTATATTGTCTCCCTGCTTATTTAACTTATATGCAGAATTCATCATGCAAAAGGCTGGACTGGATGAATCCCAAGCCGGAATTAAGATTGCCGGAAGAAATATCAACAGCCTCAGATATGCTGATGACACAACCTTGATGGCAGAAAGTGAGGAGCAATTAAAGAACCTTTTAATGAGGGTGAAAGAGGAGAGCGCAAAATATGGTCTGAAGCTCAACTTCAAAAAAAACTAAGATCATGGCCACTGGTCTCATCACCTCCTGGCAAATAGAAGGCGGAAAAATGGAGGCAGTGAGAGATTTTACTTTCTCAGGTTCCATGATCACTGCAGATGGTGACAGCAGTCATGAAATTAAAAGATGCCTGTTTCTTGGGAGAAAAGCAATGACAAACCTAGACAGCATCTTAAAAAGCAGAGACATCACCTTGCCGACAAAGGTCCGTATAGTTAAAGCTATGGTTTTCCCAGTAGTGATGTATGGAAATGAGAGCTGGACCATAAAGAAGGCTGATTGCTGAAGAATTGATGCTTTTGAATAATGGTGTTGGAGAGTCCCGTGGACTGCAAGAAGATCAAACCTATCCATTCTTAAGGAAATCAGCCCTGAGTGCGCACTGGAAGGACAGATCCTAAAGCTGAGGCTCCAATGCTTCGGCCACCTCATGAGAAGAGAAGACTCCCTGGAAAAGACCCTGATGATGGGAAAGATGGAGGGAACAAGGATAAGGGGATGACAGAGGACGTGATGGTTGGACAGTGTTCTCGAAGCTACCAACATGAGTTTAACCAAACTGTGGAAGACAGGAGTGCCTGGCGTGCTCTGGTCCTTGGGGTCACGAAGAGTCGGACATGACTAAATGACAACAACCACCTTAGGTTTAATGTTTAGATTTATTTAGAGGTTGTTAGACCATGTATTAGTTGGTGGCTAGACCACATTTTCAAGATGATGCAGTGGTATACCACTGGATGTCAGAAATAGTTCTAGTCACAGCCACCAGCAGTCAAGCAGGAAAATTGGGTTCAGGACCACATCTAAGGGGAGGGTCAAGAAGTCAAGAACACGCTGGCAACCCACTACAAGTTGAGCATGATTACCTCAACAATTTGATGTAGTTTATTGGGTGCCACACAGCCTGTTCCTGACTCCTGGCACCTATTCAAGGAACTACTGCTTTAGTGGAATCTGAGGAAAAGGACAGATAATTGGTGTCCACAACATACTAATGATACCCAGGTTTCAAATCTCACAAGGCCTTTTCCAGCGGCTTCATGTAGAGGACAAACAGCATGGGATACAAGAATGTATTACAAGATGGAAGTTTTCAGTACCCTGTAGGTTAATTTCCATGGGACAGAGCTATCCCTTGGTGTGAGACAACTTTTGGTATGGGCAGAGCCACAGAAAGGGCATTGTCTCCTATTCCAAAACTTGCCAGATGATGCAGAAAGATACTGTACTGATCGTTAACTTTGGCCTTTCAGTGGCATTCAGTACTAACAGTTGCACACTAAAATGTGGGCTTAGGAAGGGTAAGAGTGGATGCAGGCAACTACTGACATGACATCTTAATGTTGAGGTTCTGCTGAAGGTACTAGAACAATTCTCTCATCTGTTTAGAAAAGAATGCTGTGATTCTAAGGGCCAGCATAGGTTTTTCAAGAACTATTTATGCTAAACTAATTTTAGGATTCTTTTTTAATACCGGTAGTTACTAATTTGGTAGATCAGTGAGCTGCTGTAGATGTAATATATCTTGATTTCAGCAAGTCTGTTGTCAAGGTCCCCCACAATATTCTCATTGGAAAGCTGGTAAAATGTTGACAATGTTGCTGATAGGTGGATTTGTAGCCAGATGATGGGCTATATCCAAAGAGTGCTCATCAATTGGTCTTCGTGTTCCTAAGAGAAGTGAGAAGTAGGATACTGCAAGGTTCTTCAACATCTTTGATATAAATGACTTGGATCAAGGAATAAAGACAAAGCTAATGACACTTGCAGATGACTCCATACTGGAGGACTCTCCTTCAACTAGGAATGTTTCTGCAGCTGCAGATTTTCTGCATTGACACGGGGTTGAACTGAATTATCTGTGAGGTCCCTTCCAGGAGATATGTTCATCCTGCTCCAAGAACCATGTCAACATTCTTGTGTCAATCTGTCTCAACTATAAATACAATTTCTCATTTAAAGTAAATTTCCTTTTGTGTGTACGCTCCCCCCACTCTGAAGCAGCTGCACCGCAGCTATCAGCAGAAGAAGTAACCGTAATTTTACAAAGAGAACCCCTCCAATTATCATTGGAGATGATTTTCGAGTTTAAAGGAACAGTATATAAACAATTTTTTTCTCTTGTGTTCCCCTCAAAGTTTTTCTCTTATTCTATTGTAACTGTTTTTCACTTACATTATCTCAATATAAAGAAGTGTATAATTAAATACAGGGAAGTGAGGGCAGAATTGTAAAAGGGGATAAAGATGCTTAGTGAAGTGCAGTTGTATGAAAGGTCATTTAGTCTTGCATGGCAGGAGGAAGCAGCAAAGAAAAATGAGGGAACTGCTCTCACAATGCACAATTGTGACTCTTCAAAGATGGATGTTTTCTGCTTAAGTGTGTGAGTCCCCCATCCCCCGTCCTACACTAGCCTTATAAGGAAAGAAAGCCTTAGAAAGGTAGAAAGATTGACAGGTGCTTTGAAATATTTTCTTTTACAAACCTCTCCACCTGATTTCATAAAGTTCATTGTGACTCTTCTATGTGCATAATAAAACAAAATTAAAGTTAAAACAACTTGCAAGAAAAAAAAACCCACACCCCTATAACTTTTTGATACTAGATCAATAATGGGAAGTTATTTACTGTACTTACATTGTGTGCGTATGGGATTGGGGGGGGGCAGGGAGGGAGGGGCAGATCCACACCATACATTTAAAACACTTCCAACACACATATAAAGCACATGACTTCCCCCCAAAGAAACCTGGGACCTGTAGTTTCCACCCTTACAAAGCTAGTTCTCAGCACCCTTAACAAACTACAGTTCTCAGGATTCTTCGGGGGGAGTCACATGCTTTGAACGTGTGCTGCATATGTTCTAGATGTTGTGTGGATCTGGCCAGAGCGAGACAGACATTCAGACTGTGTTAACATATTGGCTTCAATCCTAAGGTACCTTAAGAAAGTCATGGAAGGAAACTTCCTCATCCTTTCCTCCTCCTCTAGGGTACCTGCCGTTCTGAGACAGCTCTAGATGGGCACAATGTGGGGTGGCACATGAGGGGCTGAAGGGGTAGGAGTAATTGCCCCAAGTAAGTCTTGGGTCCCTTTCTTCCCCTTTTCTCCCTTCTCCCACACCTTCCCCACATGTCAGTTTAATAACCTTATGCTGCATTAACTGTTTTCATGTCTCAGCTGATTTAATTTTTTTTTAATTAATGGAAGGTAGGCCTGTTGTTTCCCCCCCACAAGGAGAAGGAGAAAGTTGCATTTTCCAAAGGGAGGGGAGCAGGAAGGAGTTGCTCACCTGAATTATCTTGTTTGCTTTATCCAGGGTTGCATTTACCCTCCCATCTCCTTCAGCTGGGTTTTGTTCTTTCCCAGTTCACATCATCTATGCAGTAAACTGTTAAGCAGTCTACTCTGATTTTGATAGAGAGGGTCTTTTGGCTGTTTTCCTTTTTGCTTCATTGTTCAGGGAACAATGTTGTGTTTTGTGCTTGGTGTTGCAGGACATTCATTTTCAGCCCAAGCACCTGACTGAGAAACTGAGAGAGATTTTCAGAGAAGACACAGAGTCAGAAAATGAAGCGTTTGAAGGATTTGAAGTAAATGGAGATGATGATATGGAGGTACAGGCCACATTTTTCACAGTATTTATCTTCATATACCTTTGTTTCCACTGTGGATTTGCCTCTTGTTTTAATAAATATTGTGGTTTAGGACTCTGACTTGCACTGAGGTTCAGGACTGAGAAGGCTGCAAAAAAACTGATTGAAACTTACAGCCTACTAAGCAAGATTTTCTCATACCCCTTCTCACATTGAGCTTTGCAGTGTGGGTACTGCTGCAATTTATCTCCTTTCTATACCATAAAGGTAACATCAGAACTGGTAACTAATGCTGCAGCTCCTTCCAATCTCACGGTTGGCCTACTGTCTAGAGGAGGAGGTTTCTCCCAAGTAGCATGGTTTGGGTCTTCTGACATTCCTTTTGTCATGTGAAACTGAGTTGTTACTGTGCAGTGAAGGGACAGTAAGATATAAATCCCAGTTTGAACTCTCCAAGATCTTAGGCATACAACTTCTACTTGCTACCTGATCCGTTTTTAAATATATATATATATATGGAGATGTGAAGGAATGAACATGCAAACCATGGACTCATGGACTCTGCCACTGAGCTGTGATCCTCAACTTGGAATTATTTATTGCAAAACAGTGTTACGCATAGCTACTCAGAAGTAGTCCTTCGTGTTCAGTGAGACTTACTTCCAGGCATTACAGCCTAAATTAACTGCAAACTTAGTTCTGCACACACAACTAATTTCTGTACATTAAGTGTAATGCATTATTTATTGAAGGACTTTAGATAAAAGTATGGTGCCTGTGAAGTCAGTAGTATTTCTGCAATTAATTCATTGGCTATTCTAGAGCCTCATTTTGGTCTATAATTGAGCATTATCATGATTTATAAAATTCTTGGCCTTCTTTTGTTGCAGCACATACAAGGAGCGATGTGTCCCTATGCTCAAGGCTGTCTTGATTTACATGAAGATTTTCCATTTAAATTAAAAGTCAGATTACTTTTAAAAACATGCATTTTCAGTATGGCCTGTGTAGAAATAATGAAATTGTGGTTTTTATTCATTAGTGAAACTGGAAATCATTGCATGATAGATGCAATTTTATTATAGGTTGTTTCATGCATTGTTTTTAGGCAGTGGAATCAGATCCAGAAAATGATCCATTATCCTTGATGGCAGCAGAACCAGAAGAAGAAGTGGCGGTGGAGGAAGGTAGAGGAAATGCTTCCTCCAGGAGAAGTAGCTTTGGCCTTCGTGTGGCATTGCAGTTTCCTACCAAGAAATCTGCTGAGAAGAGGGCACCTAAAAGACGTTCTTCTAAGTTCTGCTTGATGGACAGTAAACACCCTTGCTCTCTTACACAAATAAAAAATAATAAAACTTGGAAAGTGGCAGATCAGGAAGCATCTTCAGGGTCTGAGGAAGATTCTAAAGAGGAAGATTCTAAAGAGGCATCAAATGAAAGCTCTAGTGCACTACTTAAAAGAGCCATGAATATAAAAGAAAACAAAGCCATGGTAAGAACTGGGATGCAGGTGACATTGTCATACACTAACTGTACAAATGGTATTTCATCGGTCTTAGTTTCCACTAATAATGAAGAAGATGGAAGGAAATTGGGCTGCTATGCACATGACAATTCTAGACCCAAAAGTATATGTATGTTAAAAAATGTAATTTGTCTTACCTTACTATATCAGTGCGCAACACAAAACACATAGCCCATTATAGTCAAACTGAAAAAGCTTTCTGGAACAAAAATATGGGCAGGCTGCTCACAATATAGGCACCAGCACTATGAATGCCTAGCCCTATGTATGCTCAGGTCAGACCTCTAAAAGAAGGCACACAGTACCTTGAATTGAATCTGAAAGCAACTGTTAATAGCAGCATTTGGTCATGCCACTGAACCAGGGATAGGGAACTGGCATTCCTTCAAAACTTGATGAATAAAGGGTCACAGATTTCCCATCCCTCTGCTAAAGTATGGCTGAGCATTATGAGAATGAGCCTTAGGTTTCTGGGCTCTCCAACTCTTTGTAGGTACTAACATCAGGAGATCAAAATTTTCTATTTCTTTTAGATTAAGCACAGTTTACAATGTCAGCCAAATTCTAAAACTATGCAACACGAGACCACAGGCAAATATATTATGAACACTGTCCCTGAGCATGCCTACTATGAAGAGATGGATCTTAGACGTTCCAGACGCATTGTCATGAACTTATATTTTATATACTGCCTACATTCATTTACTATATTATAGTAGTTACGTACGAGTTATCTCGACTATATAAATCGCTTATATTAATTTATTACATTATAAAAGTTATGTATGAGTTTTCTCGACAAAATATTTGCCTGTGGTCTTGTGTTGCTTTGTTTTTTGATTCAGCATTCAAGTTGCAACACAGGGGTTTTTGATTTACTTAAATTCTAAACTATGGCTACTCTAAGCCAGAGGTTAGTGAAAACCAGCCAGCTTCATAAACTATGATTTGAAGTTGCTTGTTTCTGCTAACCACAGTTAGCTTGTTGACATCCAAACACAGACTAAGTTAATCTAAAACAGAAGAAAAAACTTTTGAATGCTTTCTTACAGTGGGGTGTGTGTGTGTGCATATTCTGTGGCATATAGCTTTATTCAAAGGAAGCACCACATTACAGTATCTTCTCTTTTCAAGTCAATGGCAAAACCCATCCACACTGGATTAATATGTGGAGTCATTGCCATTTTGAAAATGTGCACTTTAATTTTGGTATTTTGAAAACACACTTTGAAATTGAACAACTATAAACAGATTTACTTTAAGATGTCGCATTACAGGACTTATAATTTCACATCAAATAAACTAATAATTTACACAAATGGAAAATAAGAAAAAAAATGAAATGAAAATTGCAAAGGACAATGCATATATTAAATATTTATACAGAAGTAATTCGGTGTCATTTTTTTCTCATTTCAGCTTGCTCAGTTATTAGCAGAACTGAATTCTATACCTGACTTATTTCCAGTGAAAACCCCTACCTCAACTCCTTCGGTAAGTATCAGTAAAAAAAATAACTTTTGGGAAGCCTGCAATGCACTGCTAAGATTGGCTGTGTGGCTTTCTTTCTTTCTGTATTTTCCAGTAGGTGCTACCCCCCCCCCCCCGTGATACAGTGCTGTTAAAGAACTGCTTCTTAGGAGACATTCTGTACTTAGATTTTCAGGCCAACATTAAATACAAATATCATGTCTGTTATGAAGTGTGTGCATGCAGAAATATCAGCTTTCCCCTGCCCTTCATATACATATGACTAGGAAATGATTGGGCTCTCACTAGTGTATTTTGTGATGTTGCTACTGTAGCATCAACAGCCATAAGAAAAGGGCCAAGTTAGACATAATGATGAACACTGTGAACGGATCTCCATCTTAAACTTTTATAAAAAAAAAAAAAAAAAACAACCATGGAGCAGTGGGATTAGCCCTCCCCCTCCTAGGACATTATCCTATTGAAGATATCCACTTATTTTTTTAAAGTATTTTTTATTAAATATTTTCTTGATTTACAAAGATATCCACCTATCAGTTGGAAAAAAAACATTCAAACGCTGTTAGGCATTGCACGTGTTTCCAGTTGGGGCAAATAGCAGCTTTGAAAAAGGAGAGCATGGCTGAAATGTTCAGTGGAGAAAGGGGTTAATCCCTTCCCCCAGGATCCCAGATCAGGATGGAGTAGTGCAGCTGCTATTTGTTGAAGTGTAAAATGCATTTGCACTATCAATTGTAGTTTGGCCCAAATAAGTTCATTTTATATGTGGAGATTGGCACTGTGGTATAAAACAAGACCCTCAAAAGGGTCAATTTGGAAAGGTTAAAAGGAGTTGCATCTATTCATTAACACAAACAGGTAAAGGCACTACTGCAGCTACATTCTACAAAATTAAAAAAGACCTATGGTGACTCATTAAAACACTCTGGTTTTTTCCCCCTAGAAACAGAAGAAAACGCCAAGGAGAATGTTTTCAGAAGGCCAGATAGAGCGTCGAACAAACCCAACCAGAAATGCTCGTCCCCCGGAGAAATTTGCCTTGGAAAACTTCACAGCTTCTGCTGTCAGATTTGCAGAGCAGCTTAACAGTTTGAGACAACAAAAGCTCTTAAAGAAAAGACTAAAAGGGGTACATACTGGGCTAGTTCAATTTTTATTTTGTGTTGCTTTTAGAAACCACCTCACCTAACCCCAGAGTATTTTTGGTAACAAGGACTGGAACACTAAGGGCAAAGTGATCCGAAAACAAGCCAGTATTTTATTGTAGTGTGTGTTTGGTGCCTATGATAGTTTCGATAGTTTCGATAGTTTGGGGGGATGCGAGTCTGCCTCTTCCATCTGGGTGATAAGAGAATTAATGTAGATGTTGAACAGATGGGGGGCCAGAATACATCCCTGTTTAACCCCTTTTGCTGTTTTGATTGGGTTCGAGAGTAAACCTTCCCGGTTGCATCTTACTTTCAAAAATGTATTGCTGTATAGTTTAGATATTAAAAGCAATAATCTGCGGTCTATAGATGATTTGGTGAGTTTATCCCAAAGGCGAGTACGAGGGATTGAATCAAACGCAGCTTTAAAATCGATAAATGCTGCAAAAAGATGGGTATTGAATTGTGAGGTGTATTTCTCAGCCAGATGTTGGAGTATTAGGCAATGGTCTAGTGTTGACCTTCCTTGTCTAAAGCCTGCTTGGGCATCATTGAGTATATTATTAGATTCTATCCACATGCACAACTTCTCACTTAAGTAACTGGCGTAGAGTTTGCTTAGGATGTTCAAAAGGCTTATTGGCCTATAGTTGTTTGGGTCATCTCTTGGACCTTTTTTATAGATAGGTATAATAATTGACAGCCCCCAGTCCTCAGGGATCTGTGTTGTTCTGTCAATGAAAGAGAAAAGGGCCACTAACACAGGAGCCCACCAGTTCGGGTCGATTTTAAACACCTCCGGTGGGAGATCATCATGCCCTGGGGCTTTACCACTCTTTAGCTGATCTATCAAATGGTGTATTTTCTCTATTGAAGGCAGGGGCCATGGTTGGAGTTGTTCTTCCGGGATGTCTAACGAAGGTAATATGGAGTTAGCTTCTCCATACAGGTTGTGAAAGTGCGACTGCCACGTTGACACTGTTATGCAAGGTGATAAGTGTGTCATCTCCTGTGTTGGGCGGCCTGTAACTAGCCTCCAGAATAATGACGGGTTTTTATGCTTGGAAGCCTCTATGAGTTTTTTCCAGTGTTGCATCAGATCGGCCCGTTTTTTCCTTGCCAATAGTCTTTTATAGCTTTTTTTGGTCTCCATCATAAGCTGCTTTTTATGGTCTGAGGGGTCTTCCCTATGCTCAATAAAAGCTTGAGTCAGTAACTTTTTTCCTTTTATGCAATCTTTATCAAACCATCTCTTTGAGTGGGTCATTTGTTGGGGTTCATAAATATATGGTTTTACAAATAATTCTTGAAGTCTTGTTATCAGCTTCTGGTATAATGCTTGCATATCAGATGTATTTGTTGCCGATTCTAAACAGCTCTTCTGAAATAATTCCACCCACTTCTCACTTTCTTTGGACTTGTACCAATTAGCTGCAAGGACATTCCTTTGGCCATTCCATTTGACTTTTTTGTAACCTGCATCGGTCGTAAGGCGTGCCCTATGTCTGGATTGTGGGGGAGGTTGGCTTTGGGGTAAAATGCATCGCAGACTTATTGGTAAATGGTCACTTTCTGATCTTGGAATTACTCTGAACTCGTTGATCAGGGGAATCAGCTCTTGTGAGATAATACAGTAATCTATTACAGAGAGCTTCCGTCCTGACCAGAAAGTAAATTGGCCTGGTAAGTCGCCCGGAGCTGTTCCATTTAAAATATGTAGATTTTGTCTAAATGCTGTTTGTATCAGGTGTAAACCTCCCCAGTTACAGGTTTTGTCCAAAGATGCTCTGGAACCTAGTGGTGCAGTAATTTCTGAGTCCAGTGGGCAGAGGTGGAAGTGCGCAAAAAGATCCGCATCACTCTGACCTGTCCTGGCATTGAGGTCCCCTGCTATTAATATCATTGCTGACGGGTAGAGGTCACGACACGTTTCAATATAGTCTTCTACTTCTTTCCATTGTTGCTCAACTTGTACGTGCAGTCGCTTAGGAGGTAAATAGAGATTTATGCACAGCAGGCTGCAAACATAGAAGTCCATGTAAACCGCCGCCACCCAATCTGCATGGTGCTGAAGTTGAGTAACCTTTGCTTGTATATGCGTTGAAATTAGTATGGCGATGCCCCCTTTTGATCTTCCTCCTCTTTGGCTTGGTGATGCATGTGTTACATAGGATTGATAATTTTCTAAATATAATTCTCCTGTTAGCCAGGATTCTTGAATAAAAATGATGTCATATGTGGTAAGAAAATCTATGAGGAGGGGGTCTTTACTCTTAGGCCCCCAGCCTGCGGTGTTCCAGGAGATAAGAGACAAATTATGGTTTGAATTAGATAATGTCGTGGTGACTGGCGTATCATCAGCCGTGGCCGACATATAGGCGTGTGGAGAAGCCACTAATGGGGATATCTTTCCAGGTGGTACACTGTGTGTGGAATTAGTTGAATCTGTTTTTTGCACCTTGACTGATCTTAGTAAGTTAATTTCAGCTGTGATTGTAATGAGCTTGCTCAGTCCATTGTTTAGTTGGCTGTTCTTCAGTTTTCGTCAATCACTCCTGTGGATGGTATCCAATAGGCCCTGTTTATCTATAAAGATTGAGCCGTTTCTTGAGCTAGGGGTCACTAGCTCAACTTGCTGCTTTTTACTTTGGGGTCTTAATGTAGGGGTGGGGGTACCCAGTTCGTGCGGCGACAGATATAAGCATGTTATCCATTCCTCATTAGACATCGGTTTTGTGATGTTATTTGAGTAGTTAAATTCTAACGGTACTGAGGAGGCAATGCTAGATATGAAGCTTTTGATAGATTGCAGCCTATTTATAAGTGCATTCTGCGATTTTTGTATTTGTTCCAATGTATCTTCTATAGTAAGTATGTTCTCATTAGGCATAGCCAGAATAATGTCTCTAGGAGAGCCCAGCACGTCCTGACTCAGTAGGTTGGAACCATTAGTATTTGCTGAATGATGATTATTCTGATATTCAGCATTTTTATTTTCCACATCCTTTGAGTAGCTGTCATTCTTGTTTAATTTGATGAGGCGCACTGGAGGGCCAGCCACCTCAAAAAGACGTGTCACGATTAGACCCGCTCTGCGCCACTTGTCCTTATTAGTTAGTAGTTGTTTAGCGATCGCGTCATCTTTGAGTGTCAGCATCACTCGATTATACTTAATATCGTTTGGAAGGAAGTCTACCTTGATATCATATCCTTGCGGTAGTAGGCTTCTAATCATTAGATCAATTTTCTTAAGTATATACGTTCTTTGTTGGTCCACTGAAAGTAATTCTGTTTGATTATACATAGGGCAGATGACTAATCTAGTTCTATTAAGAATCATCGCTTGGTTGTTCTGATTTATCTTATTGGGATTATAATTGTTAATCTCCACTGATTCAAATAAGATTTTCTTAACTTTATCTATTTGTTCGTTCTGAGCTTCCGGAGAATACGGTTTAGGTGAATGTAGTGCAGCTGTCAGTGTTGCTTGTTGGGTACTGTTCTGTTTTACGGTCTCGACTTTAGTATTTTTTGTATTTGCTTCCTTTATTGTAGGATTCTCAAGGAGCTTGAACAGTTTAGAGAAATTCAATTTCTTGATTCGCATATCACTTTTTGACCGCCTTCCCATTTTTATGTTTTTAGATTTCTTCTTTTGGGGTAAGTGTTTTCTTTGGTGATGAAGCTTCTTTTTAGTATTGATGCTTCTTTGGTATAGTTGTTTCTTTATAAGTGGGGGGTGTATATCTCGGCTAATGGCAGACGTAGGTATAGCTGTCATTGAGGCCTTCACCGGTGCACTGGATTCTGCTGGAGCTTCTGCCTCTGGATTGTGAGTGTGTAGAATTGCTCCCTTCCTAATGGACTCGGTCAGGCTTACAAGTAGACCCACGGTTTCTGTGAGGAAGTTCCTAATTGGGCCTAGTTCTTTACTTATGTGCATTTGGCATTCGTTCATCACTTCATTAAAAAGCCCAATCAGAGTATGGATAATGGTATGTGGATCCAAGCAGGGTCCTTTTATCTGGCTTGGGTTCTCCTCTTTTCTCTTCATATTTGGGGATTCCATCCTATCTTTTTCACTCCTTCTGTCAGATCTAATTGATCCATTGAGTGTAGCTTCGGGGCAATTTAGGTCCCATTCTTGATCGTACTCGGCGGGGGTATTGATTGCACTGGATTGGGAAACAGCCCAAGCCATCTCAGTTGCCAGATTAATCCCCACTCCCTCCTCCTCCATTTCAGTTTCCTTCCCATACCATGTTCGATCAATAGACCATTCGTGGGGAGGTGGGGATACAGGGCGTGTAAGCTTTTTTGTTTTAGGCTTGAAGTAATGCAAAATTTTCGTCTGCAAGGTTACCGGAGGTGTTTCAGCTCTCTGCGTTGGGGAAATCCCCAGGTCTTTACATTTCTGTCTGGTGAGCACCATCACCGTAAGATATATGAGTAGCACCGCCGGACCCTACTATGCAGGTTATCCCTCTTCTCTTTATCTAATAAATTTCCCAAAGCTTCTCGTTGTTTATAGCAATGGCTGTATTCTAACAGCTTATCAGGATTTCCTACAGTTCACAGACTGGTAGCCAAGAACAGAGGGAAGTAAACGAGGGTAAATCCTTGCTTCCGCTGTAGCAGAGAGAACGTTGGGGGGGGGAGCAGCGAAAGCCTATCTGGCCTGAGTCGCCATCTTAAATTACCTAAAAGGCTGTACTTTGATACTCCCCAGCAGCGTAAGGCGTCCTCCAATGCAATTATTAATAAAATTCCTGGGTAGTAGTAAAAATAGAGTAAAAATAGAGCTCTCCCCTCTTTGAAGTTTCACTTGGTGGAGTATTTCGTTCCGATAGGGAGGCCTCCAATGGTCAAATTCCGGTAAGTAAAAAGTAGTAAATCTCTCAGATAAAAGGTAATAAATTACTCGGCTAAACTGGGATCGGAGTCAACTAAAACTATTCAAACGCTAAAGGCGTTTGGGAAGGACATAAAAAGACATAGAGGACAATTAAAACAATAAAACAAGCAATATTAGGCTATAGCTTATCTGTAACATCAGGGAGCAGCGTGGGGCTGTTCCTCCTTAGCCGCCATCTTCCAGCTTCCGTAATAAGGGTGCCTATGAAAGTATCTCTGGTTTGTAAATGGGTCTCAAAAGGATGGTGATTGGATTAGTTCTTTTGGGGGGGATTAGTTCATTTGTTTTTATTATAAGCCATAGAAAATAATGGATGCTGTAAATGAAAAACCAGTATTATTATACATTATAGTAGATCAAATATTATATTAAATAGAATATTTTCATTCCTATATGTAGTATGCTTTGTATTTTAAAGAAATGCAGTATGAATCCTAAAATACTGCTCATGAGGGGGAGGGCGATATTCTATGTTTTTGTAGTACAGTTTGGAATGGAATATCTATATCTATATGTAATGTGCACAAGATAGGAAATAAATGAGACTCCTTCTTTCTAGAGTGACAATTTGGGCCCACCTAAAAGACGGAGATCATCAAAATACGGTTCAAACCGAACAGTCGAAGATATTACAGACGAAGATTTAGAAAACATTGCAATAACAGTTAAAGATAAAATCTACGATAAAGTCCTGGTAGGTGCATCTCTTCTTCTTGGGTTTGATGAAACTAACTTTTCTAGCACGTGTAATGCTTGAGATTAAGCTATTTTGACTAGTACGCTGAATGTTCTTTAAAAGGCGTTAAAATTTATGTAGTAATTAAATTGCCACAGCACTTGTTTGTATTGATTTAGATGTGTCCTTTCCTGCTGGTTGCTTGTAGAAGACGCCCAGTAAACAGTGGGAGACTGTAAATCCACTTTTAGGAGGGTCATGTGGTACTAGACCAATGGCACCAGGCATCTCCTGAGCCTCTACCCTCATTTATTCTTTGCTGGAGCTGCAAGGTATCTTCCCTCCCTTTAGTCCTCCAAATGTTAGCTGTACTCTCGTCATGTTTTTGTGTGCTGACACTATGACAAAGTGCGGCAGAACAGACAGGGCGGGACATGCTTCTGATATCCCATCAATGGACTTACTCACCTGGTCAGCGTACTAATAGAAAAACAACTGTCTTTCTATTAGCCTTTTTAAAATTTTGATTTTTAATTTCAAGTAACAAAACATGCCCATATAAGGAAACAAATTAGTTGTTTTACAGAAAAGAAAGAAAAATAGCAGCTGATGGTGTAGTGTTAGGCTTTCCAAGGAAGGCAATCGAATGCTGACATACATGCACCAAACATCAAAGGAATTGTGTTTATGTAGTATGTTCTAGAGGGATGTTTTCAAAGAAGGCGCTTTGTGATAGGTGAGACATTCTGATTTTATCAAAATAATCATTAAGTACAGTGGTGCCCCGCTAGATGAAAATAATTCATTCTGCGAAAATTTTCGTCTAGCGGGTTTTTCGTCTTGCGGAGCGGCAATGACAGCCGCGCTCAGCAAAACAAAAAAAAAAAGACGAAAATTTTTCGTCTTGCAAGGCAGCCCCATAGACTTTTTCGTCTAGCGGGGCAGCCTTCCGCTAGACGAATGCCTTCGTCTAGCAAGTTTTTCGTCTAGCGAGGCATTCGTCTAGCGGGGCACCACTGTACAAGGTGTAAGTTACCACCCATTCCCACTTTGCCTTGTTTAAATGAATCCAGTAATGTAAAAGTTTCACCCAGAAATTGTTCTTGTCAGGTATTGCAAACATAAATAGAGCATAATGTTGAACAGGAATAATCAAACATACCTTTGAGGAATATAAATCTTACATTAGGGTCACTTAGTATGTCTTTTAACTGAATATCAAGTTTGAGAGCAACCCAGATTGCTGACCTCCCTGTATTTGGAAGCACCATGTAAGAGGGTGCACCATTCCACCTCCGCTATGGAGAAAGGATTTTGTATCAGTGTTTTTGTTGTGTGTCTTGTTAAAAAAATAAGGTCTGGGTTATCTTGCTCTAAAGCAGACCATACCCTTTTAACTGGCGTACCCAGGCTATTTACATTACATTACTGCAATTCAGTATGGCACTGTCAGAGGCGTAGCAAGGTCAGGTGGTATCCAGCGCAGAATTTTTTTGTCACCCCCACCCCCTCACAGCGGGGTAGGCTTGGGAGTCATGGGTGCGTCACCTCCCTCAGCGATGACACCCGGGGCGGCCCGCACCCCCTTCCTACACCTCTGGGCACCGTAAGGTTAATTTAAAATTATGCAGCCTATACCGGACAATATATCTATTATGCATAATAGTAATTTCAGTGTTAACATATTCCATCAGCACAAAATAAATACAGTGGTACCTCTGGTTGCGAACGGGATCCATTCCGGTGATCCAGCTGTATCCCAAAGTTTTTGCAACCGGAGAGACCACTTCTGCGCATGCCGCGAAACACTTCCTGGGTTGCCGCTTTCGCAACCCAAAGTTTACGTTGCCCAAGGTTCCACTGTATGCTTTGAATTCCCAAAAGGTAGTAACTACAGCATTCAAACTCCACCCCCCTTAATCCCTCCCATCCTTCCCAACAGAATAATTCCTGCATATGTTGGCTGAGAGTATAATAGTCTGTCTTTTCCTTCATGAGCTAGGGTGCAATTGGAGGATGTAAACATTAACCACCTCCCCACAGAAGCGGAAAATGTTTTACATTATATTGCTAACAAAATAAGAGAATAATAGCCCAGTTTTTGTCTGTTTTGGTTATAGAGCTCATAGCTCTTGGTGAGACTTTTAGTTGGTAATTTCAGTGGGACCTCAGACAGAGAAGTCATCTTTGTGCTGGTGGTTTATTCCCATTTTCCCATTTGTTGACTGTCCTTTTCTGAATTCTGTGTCACCCCCTTCTCTCAGTTGTTTGATTGCAGTTCCAGTTGTTTTAATAATTTTGTAGCTTCCGGTTGTGTGGAGACAGCTTTAGTTACTCCTTCGTACGTTCACATCTGCATTGCAGCATTCCCGTGCAGAGATGTCTATCATTGAATATTCTGTTACGATTTTTGCAATGTTCTGAGCTTTTGATACAAGTCAAACTTTAAATTATGAAGGAGCTAAAGTGAACAATGACGTTTCTTGGGGGCTTAGCATTTTTTTGTTTGGGATGGAGCGCTCCTGTGTATTCTCTTGATGTGTGGGCAGGGGATGGAGAGCCTAGTTGCAAGAGCATTAATATTGTGAAATTCTGTGGAAGCATCATCTGAATTGCTTCAAGAAGTCTACCATGTTTATTTCCAAACACTGTTCCTTTATATAATTCTCTTCTTACTGTGCTCACGCTAGGGAAGCACATGCCATCAGTGTCGACAGAAGACTATCGATACTAAGACAGTTTGTCGTCATGAAGGCTGTGGGGGTGTGAGGGGACAGTTCTGTGGACCATGCCTACGTAATCGCTACGGAGAAGATGTGAAAGCAGCACTTCTAGACCCAGTAGGTATCTAAACTGTTCAGGGTGAGGGATATCAATGTATTGTCAAGGTACTTAAATTATGGCAGCTCTCGTAGATAAATTGCTATCATACGAGTCTTAAAAAACATGATATCCTTATGTCTCTAACTCCCTTCCTGTTTCTGTGCTAAGCCAGAGCAGCTATATTTGTTGACTAAAATAATTAATGCCTCTTTCTCTTAAGGACTGGTTCTGCCCTCCATGCCGTGGGATCTGTAACTGCAGCTACTGTCGCAAACGTGATGGTCGTTGTGCCACAGGAATGCTCATTCATTTGGCAAAGTTTTACGGTTATGATAATGTAAAAGAATATCTTGAAAGGTAGGAAGCTATTGGAATTTTATATCAATGCTATGCATCCAGATTTTGTTTGGATTTACACAGGTTATCACTGTAACACAGAAGTACACAAGGAGTATCACGAGCCTACTCCAACAAGCAACCGTTGAACTTTGGGAAGTTCTGTTACCTGCCATATTCCCAGAGTCAGTAACTGAACTATATGTGTTTCATAGTCTGTTCATTACATCCCAAACAGATCTCATCCACCCCACATGATGAGATGTGATCACTTGATGTGTAGAGACACTCTCATCTCAAAGCACGAGTTCTGCTTTGGAAGTACACATAAGCATGAATTACTTGTGGCTTTTCCATAAATTTTGAAATTATCCTATTTATCTGAATGCCTATTTTTGTTTGTTCCTAATACTAGGTCACTCATCTTAAGTAGAGATACTTTGTAGCTGTCCAACTTGGCCTGTGGTTTGTTCAAGTCTCCCACTTTCCTGGTTCAGTATTAGGAAATCAATAAATGGCTATAACAGAAATGAATGAAAATTTCAAACAAAGTTGCCCTTCCACTACGGAGAAAGCCTGCCCAATTAGAGACAAATAAGTCTAGGGGCTTTTGCGCTGAGCACCTTAAAAAATGGTCCGTGTGCTTTTTAAAGGCACTGACTAATATAACTTATTATTTGGGGGGCAGCATTGGATGAAATCTTCATACAAGTTGCCCTTCTGAGGGAATGAATCCTGCCAAATTTTAGAAGGATGACTGAAGTGCTTTTCCTGCAAGGGCAGCCTTTACATTTTTGGGATGGAGGAAGGAACCCAGCCCTGTGAGACACAGGAGAAAGCTGTCAGCTCCGCCTGTGCTGAGGCATCCCCATGAATGCTCTGTTCATGCAGCTGCTGCCTTGGCACGGGCGGCCGGCCTCTTCCTCCTAGAAGAAAGGGGGAGTCTGCCCAGCTGCCCCAAGGCAGTTGAGGCACAGGTGGGTGGCTTCATTAAACTGCTCCACTGAGGGGCATGCACTTAAGCAGAGCAGTTTCACAAAGCCCCCGCTAGCTGAAAGGGGGGGGGGACTTGATCAGCTGAGAAGCAGACTGTTTTAAGGAAGCCTGCTTCTCAGCTCATGAAGCCTGAGTGGGGGGTTTGTTACACTGCTCCACTGAGCTGCATGCCCTTCAGTGGTATGGTGGCAGAGGGACTCAGGAGTGGTGGCTGCTTAATCCACGATAGATCGCCCTCACACTCTGCCTCTCATACATCACCCAGGCCTACTTAGGACTACATTTTAAAAGTCCCATTCTGCTTTTTCTTTTTCAGCTTGCAAAAGCAACTTGCTGAAGATGATTGAAAATGCCAGATTGCAAACCTTCTCAACTTTTCATTTTTTTTTGTACTTACAGAAGTCGTTACTTTTAAAAATGGATGTTGTACATATGACAAAATTTTCTCAGGAAAATACCTGCTAAAGGAATCTGTGTTGTGCATTATTTGCCACAGTATGCTGCAAAAAACTTTGGAGACTAAAACAGCTTCCATTCATTTCTATGGAGGTTTTTTTTTTGCTGCTTAGAAATAGACTCCAGCTGCCAGTGGTTTAATATTCTACATAGGTGCAAAACATGCAAAATAGCTGTAGTCCATTGCTTTTTAAAAAGGGATGAAGCACCTGTATTCCTTCAGTTGTTCAACTACAACTGTCATTATCCCTGACAATTGAGTCAGGAGTCCAACAACACAGTAGGACCACAAGTATTTTAGAAACAGTGCTAGAGCAACATATTGTTTGCCAGAGGGAGAATATTAAAATTCCTAGCATCCTAATGTTTATTATTTCAACTGCAACAAATCTCTTTGGCATATTAAACTAAACCTACCCCAAATTATTAAACATTAATTCCCATATAAGTAGGTGTTACTTCAAAAGCTTTTGAACTCCTGGGGGCCACCGTTCCAAGTTAGGTTCCACCTAACACACCCTGGCCAGGATATGAATATCCTTCTACAGAGTCACGTGCATGCAGGTTGTGAGAACTGCAAAAGGAGATTGAATGTGGTGCAGTCAAGCAGTACATTGGCTGTTGCAGCAAACTGATTGTGGCAATAAGATGACTACTTTATACACTGGAGTATTTAACCTAAGGTTTATTTTAATATATTTTTATATTGATGTTAAAATGATCAGGACAGCACATTTCTTGAAATACACATCCTTTAAAGAATTTTTTTGGTACCTCTACCTATAAACAACGTTTCAGGTGTAAGTTGCACACACCGTAAAATTACTCACCTGCTTTTCAGATGTTCTGCATATTGGAGAGCTTTGACATCAAGCAGTGTGTCACTATCCCTAGGGCTGCGTGTGGTAACGCCAAGCAATAACAGAGCAATATACATGATAATTCAACGTGAACAGAGCTCTCCTGCTTGGGCTTGCACCGTAGCAAAGGCTGGGCTAGAATTTTGTACCTGCTAAACTGCCAGAAGCAAGGCTACTCCAGCAAGCACCCACTTAGCTGGCTTTTCTTTGCTTTTGAGGTTAAAAGTCCAGACATATGTAGGCCCTCTAATTTTAGTTTTATAAACTGGGCATTTATAAATGTTTTTCGTTTCTTGCCTGTCTGCTGGGATGGCTCTTACAAAGATGACTGGCATCGCTGGAGTCAAATTCTTTAGTCGGGCTTCAGCTATGACTCCAGCTTGAATGTCCCATCTAGCTCCTGTAACCAGAGAAACACAGTTTTTTACTTAAATTTAAAAAAGAGTAGTTTAAGAGAATACCATTGATTTTATCTTTGGGGGTTATATCACAAGTATAGTAAACACAGCCATAGCATAATGCTAGGCATGTGCTGACTCGCAGATTTTGGAGTACTGTAGAGAATATTGGGAGTGTTTATACCTTCAAGTAAGGACCTATAGAATGGCGTGGAAAGTTTCTCAGCTAATATAAAATGCTGCATAATAGTAGTGAATTTAAGAATAAAACAGTAGTATGTAATTTTGTTCTGCAAGGGTAGCCAGCGTGGTGCCTCCAGATGTTAGTGGACTACAGTTTCTATCATTCATGACCATTCTGGGTCATTAATAGTGGCTACCTCTGGTATAAGACACCTGGTATTCTGTTGAGACAGTGGGTCAAGCTATTGAGTGTGGCTTTTTCAGAGAAGATTGCTAGCACCTCATTTCATATAAGCTTTCAAAATTGGAACAGCAGAAAACTTGATTTCTCACTCTCTTTTGTACCATTTGGGCTGCACAGCACCCTTGAACGAAAAAGTCAAGTGTTTAGACCTCCATCTACAGCTTCTGTATTGCAACAATGGTACTTTTTGTATACCTTTCTTCTCTGCGTCTGACACATTTCATTTTTGAGTCAGTAATGTTTACAAACTCTAGTAAACTTACCTTCCATAAAAAGGCCAAATATATATGCCCCTTCCCTTGGTGGATGACCATAATCCTCTCTACTTTTTTTGGTAACATCTGTAGTCAGACACATCTTATCCAGAGACCAGTTGTTCTTCCGTGCCATGCTTTGCATAATGGCTTTCAAGAAAAAAAGAGATAGATGCATGTATCATTTTATGGCTAAAAACTATGACTGTGGGTGGTGTGGGGTAATCTTAAACATAGCAAAGAACATATAATTAACCTAACTCTGCTGCAATAATAAATCTACATTTTCTTAAAAATTTGGGCCTATTGGTTTTTTTTTTGTCACAGATTTTGCAGAAGCAGTGCATTCCCACTGAAATAAAATGATCCTAGATACACAGTCATTTTGCAGTCTAGTTACATACTTTCTACAGCAGTGAACTGCTAAACTCTTCTCGATTGTGGAAATAGTATCGTAATTAATAGAACCTAATTTAATATAATTTTAGTGCATTTTTAAGATAATATCTTAAATTGTGCTTCCATCCTGGCTCTCATCCAAGTACCTGCTTATTATATTCAGCCACGTTACAGCTTTTGATACTTCTAGATCACGCTATCTCAAGTATTACTTAAAGCACTGCTGATTCAGTATGTCACTCAGTTGTCAGTGCCTTGACTTACAGCATTTTAGCCCTGATGAGAAAGTTTTATAATGAAGTGCTCTCATTTGTTCCATCTGTAATACACTAGCACTTCATATTCATATTTCTTAAGAGCTAGTTACATTGGAAATTCCACAAAGGTAGCCCTCAGTAAGCCATTATATAAAAATTGTAGCCCTACTGTGCAATCTAATTTACTTGACCTTTATAAATCAATAGTACATACCAGTCAAAAAAGACTGAGGGTTAAAAAAGCCAGAAAGCCACACCACTGCAGGAAGTACTAGATCTTGTGTCCAGATATCAAGTTCTCGGCATCGCATGAGAAGGTCGTTAAACCTGAATGAAAAGCAGCAAATGGATCAACGTGTCATGGGAAGTGATAATTTAAAAAATAGATTTGTATTGTGATTTGCTAGCCTATATAGCCTTTTGTTGGTGGTTTATTATTACTTCTCTTAAGGGATCGTGCTTTCTTGGCAGACATGAAACTAATAAAATTTGGCAACGGTGCCCTCCTTTTTTATCTTTACCTGAGATGTAAGAATGTGGGCTTTCAATAATAATTTGAGGTACCCACTTCCCCTGCCTTTAGATGTATCCTGGAAAAAGAGCCCCCCCCTTAAATCCTGAAACATTCATGATTAACATCAAAATGAAACTGCTATGCAGTTATTGGTCAAACATGCTCAGTGTTTAATAGATTTGGAATCCTTGTCAAGTGTAAGGCAGTTAAAGTGAATGACTATGATTGAACATACCATTGGGCAAGGCTGTAAGTGGATGGATAAGCCAGTTTGGTCCATGCATCTGGCACCAGGTCATAAAACAGTGATGACTGCACAGCTTCCATGGTAACAGAAAACGTCAGCTCACCCTAGACATTTGGAGGGAGAAAAATTAAATCCCAAGTTCTTTTAAATACACTTTCATAATAAATATATTTTTCTTACTTTGAGACCGAGGTCTAGTTGTTTAAGCGACTTCCGGATCTCTTGAATGAGGATGTTCATCCTCTCACATTCTTGAAAACAAACAAGAATGTAAGGGCTCCGAATAGTAGACTTTTGCATTATTTCAGCCATGTTAAACTCCTCTGGCAACTTCTCCAGAATTTCATCCAGGACATTCTTCACCTTGAAACATAAATACAAAGCAAAATCACCAGGAGTTGCTTGGCCACATGCACGTTCTCTTCAAAGTCCCTCCTGCAAGCCATTTGGTGTTTTCGTTTAATATCCTGGACCCAGCCACCCCTGAATCTTCGCTACATTGGCAGACAACACCAGATATAAACAACTCTGTAGAACAGGTTGTTGATGCTGGATGGGTGGAGGCAGAAGCTAAAGGCTATTTGCTAAATTTATATATAACAAAAACATTTAAAGTGGTTTATATAAACCAACATAGAAATCAAATAGAAATCATTTTTTAAAAAATAAATCTTAACAGCTTTAAAACAAATATATGCATTAACGTGTCTGGGTAGGCTTGCCTAAACTAGTAAGCTTATAAAGGTAAAGGGACCCCTGACCATTAGGTCCAGTCATGGACGACTGGGGTTAGCGCTCATCTCGCTTTACTGGCCAAGGGAGCCGGCGTACAGCTTCTGGGTCATGTGGCCAGCATGACTTAGCCACTTCTGGCGAACCAGAGCAGTGCATGGAAACGCCGTTTACCTTCCCGCCGGAATGGTACCTATCTTTCTACTTGCACTTTGATGTGCTTTTGAACTGCTAGGTGGGCAGGAGCTGGGACTGAACAACGGGAGCTCACCCCGTCGCGGGGATTCGAACCGCCAACTTTCTGATCGGCAAACCCTAGGCTCTGTGGTTAAACCCATAGCGCCACCCGCGTCCCTTGTAAGCTTTTAGCAGGCACCAAAAACAGCACAGCAAAGGTGGTCTGATATTATGAGGGACTTTTCAAAGAGTAGAGGCGGTTGCACTGAGAGATTGATTCATTTCAAGTACAGAATGAACATTATGTGGCACTGCTAAAAGTGCCAGTTCAGCATTTAGAAGGGGGAGAACAAGCTAAAAAGATAAACTTGGATTTGAGTGTCCCAATTTCTAATTAAATTGTCTTCAATTTAATTTATAATTCACTCCACTCATGCCCTCTAATTCTGCAGTGTGGTATTGATAGATGCCACACTAAAGAAGTGGGGCCCCCTATTAGCCAAAATGGAGTCTGCAAATGTACAAGCTCCTCCATCATTGCAATTATGCTAAGTAGGTATTTTTCCTTACTAAAAGCTGTGTTTCCTAGTAGCTTTCTGTTTAGCTATGCATTACTCTGCACTACTGTAGAATCATAACCAGGGCCTCAGAAGGCCTATACACATTATCCTCCCCTCCCATTCCACACAACTGAGTGTTGATGGGCAACACAGAACACATGGATTGTTCGCTTGTGTTTCCTTCACTGAAGGGGACAAGGCCACACCACCAACAAAGGACTAGCACCTCTCACAGGAGAAGCACTCCAACTGGAAAAAAAAATGTGATCTAAAAACTAATGGCCAATGTACTGTCAGTGCTGAATTTTCCTGTGTTGAAACCTGTTGTCGTTTTTAATTAAGTCTGGATAGAACCCAGGGAAGGGGGGAATCACAGAGATTGTTGTATGTTCTTTATGACTACAATGACAAAAGGTTTTTGCCCAAAGGTAAGATTCATTAAGCTTCCTCCCTCATAGTAAGCCATGTATTGAGGTCGAAATAAGCTTATGGAACTACGATTTTGTAGAGCACCATAATCTCACCTTTTCTTCTACTGACTGTCCTGATACCTCTCCAGCAAGTAGATTTCTGGGTTGCATTTCCAAGAGTGTTTTGAAAAGGTTTTCTGACAGAACTGTCAAGAAATCTATCTCGGCATTCGGGTGAAGACCATACAGTACAGGGTTTTCGAGTGGAAGCATTTCATCTATATACTTGTGGTATCCTGAGTAATCCAAATTGGGAGGAGCAAGGAAACCTGGAGCCAATGCAAAGTCGCCTTCAAGCTGTAGTTGATGGGGGGAGGGGAAATGACGTTGAGTATTCATTTTGCATATTTCAGACAATCTGGTCTTTAAAAACTCAAGATGTCTTTAAGCAGTGTCATTTCACGGGACACACCTTTGATGACAGCAGCAGACTAAGAAACAGATGATACGTTAGAGTTCCATTTGCAACAGAATGAAACACAGGGCTGGATTCAACTCAATAGTTGTGCTAGTGGGAGTTAGCGCAATGAATCCTGCTCATACAATGGAGCTTTCCCCTGTCTTCCCCTTGTTCCCCCCACAATTGGCTCTGAGGGATTGCAAAAATCCCCAGAACAGCTTGGGAAGGCAGCAGACAAGAGGGGAAGATATATGCTTGTTCTGATGGAATGACATTACTAGCATGATTCTGAATTCCACCCCTAATTTCCCCACCCCCTTCTCCATGCCACAGGGATTTCTGGTCCAAGTTTTTCAGTGCTTATGCAAAACTACTACCTATGCACAAGAGGAAGGAATCAGAAAACTTGGGGTAATTTTTAGCTTGCCCCAGGAAAAAAAAACCTAAGGGGGTGGGGGGAGACCAACTCAAACAGCCCAATGACAACTCAATATCCATGGAATGTTTATGCAGGGGGTGACAACCAGGAACTAGGAGGAGCTGAATAGATTGGCTTGAAAGAAGTACGTGCATGAAGGCAGGCATGCCTAGCGGGGTCTGCCACAGCCGCAGGTAGGCCCAGCCACGGGAATGTCTGGTGGGCAAGCTGCATCCTGCACACCTCTGCACCTTCTTTTTTTTGGGGGGGGGGGCCTCAGCCCCTCCTAGATGGTGCCCATGACCAGGCTCTAATTCTGTTGGCACAGAGGATCCCAAGTTTGCTGAGGGGGAGAGTGGGCTCAAGCTGTTGAAAACAAACCTATGCAAAACCTAGAAGTCTACAAACCCTATTCTGCCATAGATGTATGGCAACTCCACCTGTTATGGCTGTGAAAAAATGTGTAAGTTTGATGTGTTAATACGTGCATTTTTTACACAGCCATGTAGATGCTTTCAGGAAACATGGCTCTGTCAGGTTTCTCAAAGACATCCTCACGTTATGTGCTTGCTGATGAGAAACCCCAATATTTTCCCACTGTAATCAAAATGCACCTGTCTGCATGGCCTTGCGCATGTAGCGCTTCCGCAGTCTTATCCCTAACAGGAGTGTAGTAATTACCAATCTGCAGCAGCACTGTAGGGTGCGGGCATATAAAGGGGAATACAAAAAAAATCAACCCAACATTTCTGGGTTGGGTTTTTTTTTTGGGGGGGGGGTTGAACCTGCATTTTTCAAATATTTTGAAAGAAGGATGTTTTCCTTATCATCAATTCACACTTTGTGTAAACATTTTGTATCTGCTATAATTAGGGCTATTTTATTACTGAAGGGTGCAATCCTATGGATCCTGAGAAGGCACCCATCCTCACTCTGGACAGCTTAGGATATGACAGTTCTATCACTTCCACTACCCAACGGCTTTGGGTTAAAATATTTAAGGCTGCAATCCTGCCTTTCTATCTAGCCATCAATCAGCTTTGTTTTATTTGGTTAAATATATGCCTAGTCCCATTTACAGGTAAGTGCTTCACAAAATGCATGATCTATTGACTACCTTAATGATTAAATGCAACTTTAACCTGTTAACCAATGCAAATAAATACAGATCCCAGTTAGGCATAAAACTGAGACAAATGTGGTATATCCAATGGCCATTGCTTACATTTACCTTGTCTGTCAACGAAGGAATTTTTGTTTCTTTTGTGTGCTTTGCAGGAGACCATTGTCCAATTGAACCGAAATGAATTACCTTGTTTCTGAATATGTAAGTAGACCTGTGCCTAGGGTTAGTTAACCAAGAGCACCTAATTCCCACCATTTCTTTCAGGTTCTGTACCTATATTTGACACATATTTGAATGAAAGTTCAGGCTTCTGAAGGTTAATGGACTGCCTGGTCTAGAAATAGTAATTCTTATCCATGGGCTAGATGCAGAGGAGGTACCAGCGGAATAAGCTTCCCACATGCCCCCTTGACCTTAACTGTCATTTAGAGAAATCAGCTTCCATGGAGGTCAGAAGTACAGTAGTGTTTATCCTTCCCATCTCCATGGTAACTCACTCCTGGGTCTTCCAATTGACTTCCAATTGTGCTAAACTGAATGTGGCTTTGTGACACATGAAAACCTAGTCATTACGGAGTGAATAGATGCAAGCAAACTCACTTCACTTCAAACCACTGCACACACTTTCAACTGCGGAATCAATGGGGGGAATTGGAATGTCCTTAGGGCTATCTATGTTGCATAGCAGAAATGATCTTTCGATGCTCTACTTGCCATCTCCTACTGCCTCTAGATAAATGGTTAACTTTAGATAGGTTGCTTTCTATTCCATCTGGGCATTCTTAAACTCCAGTGAAACTGATTGCGTTATGTAGAAATGATTCTGGCCTAGATTACACCTTTGTGCCGCAACCCTAAGGACACTTAGCTAGAAATAAATTCCATCAAAACCATCTGTATTTTCTTCTAAGCACACTTAAGATTGTGGTGTGCCTTTTAAGACCAGGATGTATTGCTTGCCAATGTTGCTAATGCAAAGTGGAAGAGAATCTTCGTTGGAAGGAACCTCAAATGGTCTGACAAGTTGCCAGTGTGGGAAATCTACTGCTACAGAATCCCTGAAAGGTGTCTCTGCTTAAAAAAATCTCTTAACAGAAGTGCCCACCACCTCCAGAGGCAGTCTGTTCCACTGTTGAACTGGTTATGCTATAAGGAAGTTCTTCCTAACGTTTAGTCTACAAACTTTTCCTCGTCCCACCCAGTCTATACATTACCAGAGAAGGGCTCATAAATTCTTCTAAATACGTGCGGCAGAGTCTGCGGTCCCAGTCATCAGTGATGTGTCCACCGTACATAATTTCACCAAAGAGATAACGCAAATCTTCCCAGGGAACCTATGGAATATGTAATTAAAGAACCAGTTAGCTTTCTAAGGAGGACACAGAAAAGTCACTTGGCATAGCTCTGGCATAATAAAACATGGATTTCATCAGCACAAAGTGCATTGTATTATCCCAAGAGTGGTGTGTGTGTGTGTGTGTGTGTGTGTGTGTGTGTGGTTACAAGCACATAATCATAATGGGACCACTGACACATTCTGCTGCCATTGGTAGGTGTGTGTGCATAAATGAAATAAACACAAATTCTGTGCTGACAGAATTTCAAAACTATGAATTCTGGATTTTAAAAGTTCCCCAGTGAACAAACAAAAACCAGTTTCTATAGCAGTCTCTTTAACAAATTACTTCAAAACCTTTATCCCAAGCTACACGTTTTTAAAGCTGAAATGCATCAGGGATTTGTCTGTTTTGTTTGAAACAATATATTCATGTGGTACTGGAGGGCTGATATAGTTAGCCTACATTATCAAATAAGTTTCCCTCTATTTGTCAAGGACACATTATTCAAGTACAAACAATTATTCATTGCTGCTATGTCACATGCTGAAATGAACTCAGGTTAGCAAAGTAATTTGCAAGGGCTAATAGTAGCCTCTTCAATTTTATTTTAAACAGTAAAACGTATTTGCTGATCCTCTCTATCATTTTAAATGGCTGGAAACTTGAAGGTCATGAACAGCTGGTAACTCATCCTATTTCTTATTTTGTCCTTCAAGCTTTTCCATAGCACTCTATGCTATTTTATACTAGATCTTGCGTACTAAATCCTACTATACCATTACCACCTAATCCAGAAAATCTAACACACACACACACCCCGCCGCCATAATCCCTACTCATACAGCTGCATGCTTTAGTTGGAAAGACTCTGGTGCTGGAGTTTATTCTGGACCAGCAGAAGACTACTGGATTAAGTAGATTGCTTTAGTACAGAGCAAAGTTCTCCAGCTTTTCAGAAAGTGCCATCCCAAGGTCTCATGGCCTATTGTAAAAGTAAGCAGCAAATGCCCCGAGAGGGCAAAACTACAGAGAAGGAAAAGTGTAAAGTGAAATTGATCATGTAATTAGAGAAACAAGTTTAATAGAGAAGATTTGTACCAGCCACATTAGGGCTGCACAAAGTTATGCATTAGAAGTAGGCTGCACTATATTTAGCAGGCTCCAGTAGCATGTTTTGTAACCCTACTCTGCAATACAGTAAATGCCTAAAATGCATATATTAGAAAAAAGTAAAAGGCAGTAAAGTGGCACATGAGAAGTACAATGCAGTATAGGAGAAAAGTACTAAGGGGCAGTGGTTTGGAACAGACAAAGATCAACTGTAATGAGAAATGAAGCCTAGTCTAGTATATATTGCTTAAACAATGGCAGTAATCCTATAGCAACTTACCTGGGAATAAGTCCCAGTGAATTTCTGCATAGACAGGACTGTGCTTGTAAAACCAGTTTTGCTGGCGGGCTCATTCCAATGATTTGGAAGCAAAATACGACTATGGACAAACAAACTGAAGTTTTCCAAATATAGGAGGTAACTAAAGGAGCCAGATGGAAGGGGGGGGAACAGGTCTCTTGCACCTTTAATAGTTATGGAGAAGAGGGAATTTAAGCGCATGTTGCTTGTCATGACAAGGTACACCTGCTGAAACTCCCTCTTCTATAGAATTATTAAAGGAGCAGGAGCCCTGTTTACATGTGGCTACCCTAGAGGGAACCCAGAGATATGAAGCAGTAAATGGCATGGGGAAGTGCTGCTGCTCACTTGACCTCCAGTCAGTTGGCTTGCTGCTACTTACGAGCAGACAGAGAAGGGTGTGTGTGTGTGAAGCGACAGGGAGGTCAGCACAGTGCAAAGGCACTGATGGAGACAATCCGACAAGCCTCTTAGTGAATGTACACTGCATCAACTTCCTTGTCCTCTACCTTCTAGTAAGCAGCAGCTACATGACTAATCAGAGGTCAAGTGAACAGCAATGCCACATCTCATTGTCAGTTACTGAGTATATGTCTTACTAAGTAAGAATATATTAAGGGAAAGGGGAAAAGGTAAATGAGGACAGTAAAAAATTATCTATTATGCTTTGTGTTCTCCCCATGCTGGACTTGTGGAAGGGTTTTGGATAGATAATTTTGTTTCGCTTCCCTTCAGAGGGCAGGCCAGGCCCAAATATGGCTGCTGGCTCACTAAGTTCAGGGGATTTGAGACAGTTTGGATGAGTGAGACCCCTGACCAGGCCTGGCTGCCTTGGTCAGAGTGGTAGAGAACCTTCATGATCACAACAGCTTAGGAACCAATTAAGGATATTTTCCCACTTGCCTCCTGGATCATAGGGAAGGTGGGAAAAATTGCAATGTTTTGCATCAAGTCCCATGTGCATCACTATAGAATAAAACACCGAATATCACATTCACAAAAGAACTGATTCACAGTAGATATCCAGTTTTTTTATTTATTTAATCTGGAAAAGCTAGAAATTGCAGTATTCCGAATCATACTGCAATTGCAAGTTAGCAAGTTGCACAAAACTAATTCCCAGGCTAGAGTGAGAATACTGGATAGCTTAATTACTAACCGAATTGCATGTGCGTAAGTGAAAGTACCAACCTACTAAGTCTTTGCTAGACTTAGAAAGTACTAACCCACCTTTGTTATATATGTGAATAATTGGTTTAATGAATGGTAACACCTGAACAGTTTTGCATCTTCCGATTGGCAACCAATCTCAAAACAGAGTAAATCATTCATCTAGCTTTAAACTTGAACTCAAGGGGAACATTCCCGAGAAAGTCACAACAAGGTAGCCTCCTTAATACATAATAACGACACATGAAGGAAATACACCATTATTTATATATGTGACGTGCTGTAAATTGCTTCCATCATCAGAATTAATTGTAGTGATTATTAATGCAATGTTATGAACTGTCAGGACTGCTGTATGTAATTACAGTTGTGCAAAATGCTTCATTACCTGCCTAATGAATTTGGCATATATGCACATGTAAAGCACTGTTTTCGTTAACATAATGAAGGGCATGCTTATTTATTTATTTATTTATTTATATCACTAAACTCACCAAGTGTGCAACTGGTTCAACCTATGTTACGAAATTTAAGCATCCTCTGTGGAAAACCTTTGATCTGCCCAATTTGTATACCCAACAGCAGATACACATTTCAACTATTTCAGTAAAGAAATATATTTCACCTTCCCTTGTTCACTTCTACAACTAAGGAACACAAAACAAAAAAATATCACCACCATCATGGGACAGAAGACACTTGGTCTCCAGGTTGTTACCTTAGAGTTTGCTTCCAGATAGTTGTAGAGGACATTGACACAAATGGTGAGATCTCCTATGTTAAAAGGGTATCTTCGATTCCATCCTTGAGGTCCAAACTTCAGTCTCCCAGCAACACAGGTGTGAAAGTAGCAGAGGGAAAAGAAGATACTTTTGAACTCTTGTTCTCGGGTACACAATTCAAGCGTATCCTGTTAAAACAAAGGAATATGAAAAAACGGTACTTCTATCGCATCACCAACAAGCTTTAGAGACTACAGCTGTAGTTTCCTTACTAGTATTAATGACACCTAAACAGCAACAATCAGAATGTATTAATATTTTCAGCTTAGCAAAAGGTAAAACTGAAAGTGAGTAAGTTTGAAGAACCAGCAAAAAAGGGCTGCACCTCCCAAGATGGACACTCCATTCTTACTGCCTGTTCCTCCTCCCAGCTGTTGTCCCCATTCTCCTCCTATCAATCCTCATTAGTTTTTCTTATTTCTGGTTTGTGGCAACAGCACTGGTCACTTCTTTGTTGCCACTTCCTCCCTGCCTTGTCACGAGAAAGGGCAAACAGGGCCCACAAGGCATTTGTGACAAGATGGCCGACAAGAGCGCCTGCAACGCCACAGACAGAAATCCTGTTTAAAATTTCAAACGGCGTTTCTTACACTTTTACAACCAAGCAGTATATAAATTGTGCCAAATAAATAACTTTCTAAACCCTACAACCCAATGTGGTAGGCAGTGCAAGTGCTCCCCCCTCACCCAGAATGCCTCATTCTGAGGAAGAGATAAAGCAAAACTACCGGTGGACATTTTCTCCTCACCTGGTCAAAATTATAGAGAGCAGCATGAAGATTTGCCAGCATACCAGTAGGGGGCTCATTAATAATTTTAATACTGTTCTCTAATATTCCTTGAGGTATGACGTGTTCTTCAGGACTTGGAGCTGGTTCTGCACTTATAAAGACACGGTAGTCGGGGTGACTTTCTCTGCTGTGTTCCTCCAGTAGGTTCTCTAATGTCCCCAGCCATTTGACTACGAGGTGTATGTTCTGTTTGAGAGCATGCAATGCTTCAATTATAAGAGCAAGTTTATTATTTTAAATGTAGCTTTAATTATCTCAGTTGCATAACAAGAACAAAACAGCCAATACTCCAAATATGATTTAATTCTAAGTTTCAAGAGCAGAGAGGAGTAAAAGATAGAGACTTTATTTTAATATGTTATATTAGGAAGGACTTCATTATCTCTAGATGCTATTAGGCCTTGATTTGCTAAGCACTAGCATATATAAATCATGTCAACTATAACCACCCATGCACTTAAGCCTGCTAACTCTCCCCAGAGCTCAGATAATGTTCAGTAGGATTTAGGAACGCTGGAATGAAAAAAGTACTAATGTCTGACTGCTAAGTATCAAGGTCCCAAAGTCTAGCAATGACCTGAACATAGAGGCACAGAGCTTCTCCGTAGCTGGATATTTTTCTTTGGACATCTTCCCCAAAATTGTGTGGACAATGCACACATGCTTGCATGGAAGAAAATGCATGCCACCTACCCTTAGTAGGGGACGGGGACAAATACAATTCTGTTCATATTTAAAGGTGAACTTACAAAATTCACATTTTTCACAACAGTATGTGAACCAAAACACAGCCATCATTTGAACTTTGCAGTTATCTGAACTTTGCAATGCAGTTCTTGAGCCAAACAATGCATACAAAAATGCATATACAATGGTAAAGCGTGCATATAAATGCATACATTAATGAAAATAATGTTAAAAGCGCATTACATCGGGGGAAACTGCTTCGCATAAATGTGTATATGAGACAGAGTGGCACATAAAAAATGTATATAGAAGGGGGAATTTGCACAAAAATGCTGTTTTGCGAAGTCAGATGTAGAAATGTGTAGAACTGAAATTAAGACTGGAGAAAAGAGGAACAATGAAATTGACATGTTCGCCAACCCCTTGTTTTATTTATTTTTTGTAAACTTTACTCTTGCAAGTTTATTTGTCATTGAATAATGGATACTGAGGGGCAGAGGAAAATTCTCCATCTTGCAAAACTAACCTCACAGATATTTTTGTTGAAAGATGATCTACCATTCCTATGGCAGTCATTTTGGAAGAGCCAAAAGAACCAAGCAGTAATAAGGTAGGTGGTATCATTTGTGTGCTTCAGAAAGTTAAGTAACAAATCCCATAAACCACTCTGCAAACCTTTTGATATGCTATTGTGATCAGTGAGAAGAAATGTTAGGTGAAGTTGTCTTCTCAGAATTCCTCAGAAGGTTGTTTCTTGTTGATATATATATATATTTTACAGGCAGACATTTCAGTATGTGCAGAGTAAGCCCCACGACAGAACACATAAGGAACGTCAAATCATGCCATTTCACACTTACTTGCAGAATAACCCAGTGCCCATGCCTGGCAGCTTTCTTTAATACCTCCTCTGCAACAACCTCTTGTCCTTGTCCCAAAGAGATATTATGAAATTTCCCGGAATCAATTGTGAAGTCAAGTTTTTTGCCTGCAAGTGGAAGCAATGGAGGTGGCGGGGAGGCGAGCAAAAGTGGAAAGGAGGAAGGGGATGGAGGGAAAGGGGGGAAAAAAAAGATAATGCCCCATTAATTTCACCAATCACTGGGACAATACACATTAGTTCGTCACTCAACACAATTTCAACAAGCAAAATTGCGAGCTCTCAACAGCAGCCTTATGGCTGGTATTAGGGGGAAAACCCTGCAGAAATCTGCTCCCTTGGTTTTAAGATAACGAACCTTTTGACATTTTGATAGATGCTAGGTATTGTTACCGAGCTTTATAAACTCTTACAGGGGGTGCAAAGCCATTTCCCTTATAAAAAAAGGGAGCAACATGTGGTAGCTATCACATCAGTTTTTTAACTGATTGGTTCAGTGGGTAAATGTGCAAAGCCTCTCACCTTGTGAGGCCCGAGTTTAAATTGAGCACAGTCAGGTCACAGCTGTATTAACCTGGTATTCTCAGCAGAGTCAGTGGGGAATAGTAATCCTAAGTACAAAGCGACAGTTTCTTACACAATTGAATATAGTTTGTATAATGACCATTATTTAGTCACAGGGGGCACAAGATTACATGAGCATGGAGAAAATTGCCCTCTGGCCCTCATCTACTCAAAAGGTAAGAAACAGCACAAAGGAGCCTGCATTATGCCAAGCAGAGGAATGTTCAATCTAAAAATTTCTTCATGCTGCAGCGTTAATAGCCTCACACTTTTTATCCACCCTTCCAGAGTGAATGGAGGGCAAGGGCAAGAGAGGGGGAAATCTTTAAAACTTAACTCTTGTTGAGGAAAACAATTCCAAATTTAAATCTGCTTTATTCCTTGATAATGACTATTTGTGGGATTTTTTTGTGTTAGCTTAACATGCATTAATTAAAAACCGACTCCCGCTCTGTCTAACTCAAAAGCACAAACCCCTGTTGTTACCAATCATAAACTATGCATTAAGAAAAGCTCTGCGGACTTTGCAAATCAGCAACATTAACAACTATTGGAGAGATTTCCTGTTACCCACAGCCATGTCAGAATTCCTACCAAAATGTCTCTGAATGTAGCATGTCAAAATGAGGGCCCTTTCCATCATCAAACATGCATTCTCTTTTCCAACACTCCCTAATAACACACTTTGCTAGGGCTCAGTGTGGTTTGTCCATGCAGCATTAAAACGCGGTTCATAGCATTCCACATGAACACGACAAATTCTGTTCGCATTTTGTGTTTTGCAAGATTTGGAATGTTGCCAATTCACCTGCCCATGTTTTAAAAACCAGCACAACAATACATATTCAACAAAACATGCTTACCAAGTGTCTCCACATCTTTAAGAGGATCGACTCCAGGAGAAAGAATGAAAAATATTGGAGTGGCTGGACTGCTTTCTTCATAAGATTTTGCCAAGTCTATTCTTGTGCCATCCACATACTTTGAGCCAAGCTTTTCCTCTACAAAGTTTCTACAAAAATATATGTATATAATGAACATATGTCAACATATAGAGAAAGCTTCCTTATCCTGGTGCCATACAGATGTTTTGGACAATTCCCATCATTCTGGTCACTGGCGAGCCTGGATGGGGCTGAAGAGATTTGTAGTTCCAAACATATGGAGTGCACCAGGTTGGGGAAGCCTGATTCAGAGCATTAAGAGTCTAGCGCACAGTCTGCACATATTGATGGGAAAGATGTGGTTGAAACATGCATCCTTAGTGTCTCAGCTGTTTTTTCCAGGTCCCAAGTCTCACATTCTCTATTTCCCCAAATATCCTTTCAAATATATTCTATTCCACCAATGTGTAGAAAACCCAAGAAGCTGAGCTAATTTCTGTTGTATGGCTTGAAAGGAAAACATCCCAAGTGATGAACTGTTGTTTCTAAATTAACCAGGAGCCACAAGCCTAAGGTCCAATTCACATAAATGAGTGATGTTTTGTATTGGCATTTAAAATCCAGAGTGCATTGAAGACTCTCCATGTAGCAGTCACTTCATATGTATCACTTGCCTTGTTCAACTCAGTGTGTGTATTTCACTACATCACCATAAACAATGAGAAAAAGAGGCTGCAATGGTGTGGTAGAATTGACAGTTCTGTGAGACAAGTGGCTAGATACTTATTTAATTAATTTTAAAATCCTGCTCTTCAGCCAAAAAGGCTCCCAGAACAGCTTACAAATCAATCAATCAATCAATCAATCAATCATCAACAACAAAATAAGACAGTCCCTGCCCACAGGCTTACAATGTATGACACAAAAGGAAAAGTGATTGGGAGGGGGTAGAATGATATGAATGGATTACCTCATGGTGTGCACATAGATTTAGAATGGCCACTACTGTACAGCCATCTGCTGATGTGTTTATGCTTTTTTTAGTTATTTCTGTAAGTGCGATTTGACAGCTCATGCAACTTGTACACATAAATAAATGGAGTACATAAATAAATGTGATAAATATAAAAGGAGTTCACAAAGTCAAACATTATGCAGTACCTCAGAGCATATGTCATTCGATCTGGGCGTAATGCTCGTAACATGATAAGCTTCTGAAAAGAAGTTTTGCTTTTCCATTCCTGAGGGAACTTTTCCTTTTCTGGGAATTCTGAATCTACCCATTTTTTCCATCTCTTGGCAGAACCTTCTATGTCTCTATCTAATCCTCGAAATTCATCCATTAAGGCAATGGCCTGAAACGGAACAATGGCATGCCTGATTTATTGACACCTCAACTGTTTGCACTAAGAGAGAAATAAGCGGCAATTATTGAGATGTTGTTTACCCTCTCCCACCACACATATTACACTCTCTTGCAATATACCAAAGTGCGTAGGATTTCGCCAAACCTTAGCAATTTCACCATGGACCACTAAACCTTAGTGTGGGCATTGCCAGTGTGGCACATCTATGGGCACACAAAGAGCCAGCAAAGTTTTCTTTGGTGGCCACAAGCAGACCTGAGCTACTTTAGTCCAAAACCTGTCCCATAAAGGTTTTTTCGTTCCCCACTCGGAGCAGCTCCTCCTCTCTCATATATGCTCTCCCTTGTTTGAACATGCCCTCCATCCATTACCATCAGAGTGGACACCCTTCCTTCTCTTCTGAAAATTCATGGAGGACAAAACTATCAATGGCTACTAGCCATGAGGGGCACGTTCTACATCCACTGCCAGAGACATCTGTCTCTGCATACCAGTCTCTGGGAATCGCAGATGGGCAGAGTGTTGTTGTGCTCATGTCCTGCTTGCAGGCTTCTCTCAAGCATCTGGTTGGCCACTGTGAGAACAGAATGCTGGACTGGATGGGCCACTGACTTGATCCAACAGGCTGTTCTCATGCTCTTACACATGACAGCCTGTGAAGAAGAGATCTGGGAGTGAGCAAGCAAGTGGGGTGCTTCATATTATGAATAACCCTGAGATCTACTGATGAAGGGTGGCATACGAATTTTAATTAACTGATTAATAATACTGAGAAAGGTAGAGAAGCCGCTAAAGAAAAGTAGCAATGCAGACTGGCAGGTAGCCATGCAATCCTCTGATTCCAGGTCTTTCTCGGTACTGAGATGGAAGCAGAAAAGTGAGGTGTGTGTGTGTGTAGAGGGGGGGGGAGTGTAATTCCTTGCTCATATCCTGCATGCTGGAGTGGGCTGCAGATGGCAAGGCCCTCAGGCCTGCTTCTTCATGGGGGAGCAGGAGAGAAACAGAAGCCATTCCCATATAAAACAGAATATTTTGTGCAATGTAGAGAAGTAAAAGCATTTAAAAGTGTAAAAGGTGCTCACAACTAAGCACAAAACTTCTCGGGTAAATGCAGGCATCTGCTTGGTTCCATATAGGCAGCTGGTTGGTCGTCAAACTTACCCTAATGGCACTCCATGACTGAGTAGTTAAAAAGTCCACAGGACTTTTGTAGGTGTGTTCAATTGTAAATCGTAGCAGGAAATTCAGTTCAGTGATTTCTATTTCTTTACTTCTCAACAAAATCTAGGAAGTGAACAAAATTGGAAAATACCACGAGAGTCACTATGAAGAAAGGTGTCACTCTATAATGATCTGCACTGCTATAATTCTATTTTATACATAAGCAGCACAAACTATTGAGCTTTTCTGCCTTCATGACCGCTCTGGTTAGACATACATTTTTTGCACTTTGTCTGATGATAATAATAATAATAATATTTTTTCTACCCCATCCATCTATACTCAGCTACTCTGGGCTGCTTCCAACAAAATTACAAGAAAAGGAGAAGGGAGTGTCAGACCCATATATTCCCTTCGCGACACTCCAAAATGTGAAATCAGCACTACTAAAAAAGAAGAAGGAAATGGACCCATACACATTTCTCAAATGAACGGTTCTTAGGCAAGTATCCTTTCAAATATGGATGTGTGGAACTTTAGACGGGGGGGGGGGGGATGAATGCAGCATCTCAGGGCTCCTTATCTGGGCCTCATGACTCTTCCTACCCATGCCCCCATCTCTTTAGGCCACACTCCTGACTGGCCCTGGTTCGAACCTTCCTTGAGCATTTTGGCCTGGCTGGAATGTGTCCTTGAACATAGGCCCTGCCAACCACTGGCGTGTATGTGGGATTGAACAAAGCCTTTGGGCTCAAAAATGGTTTCCCTGCTTCTAGAGCAGCAGCGAATATATATATTTTTCCCAGCCTTTTACATTATGGGCATCCTTCTTGGGGCTGCATGCCAGAGGTTGAGTGGGGGCCACAGTCCAAAGCGGGCAGGGCTATAGACTTCAGGCTACATTCTACGACATACGCAAAATGAAGTTTCGACACACACAACCAGTTACATCTCTCAATACACAGTAAAGGAAGGAAAGAGGCATTATAATAACAACAAGGACCACATTCCAGTGAGGCAAAATCACTTCAGGCGAGTGCGGAGCACGGTTTGTGTGAGAGCAGCCCGGGGAAGAGTCTAGTGAGGTGGATAGTGAGGGTGGGAAGGGCACACTACAGAGTCCAGACAGCCATTCATTCATAGGTCAGTTTGCTGCTTTTAATGCCAGGAGTCATAGGTGCCAACTCCCTAGGGCCCTGTATGCCTGAGCACCCACAAAATTCCATGAAGGGACCAGGCACCCACAAATTTCAGTGCCAGGGCCATGCATGCTGTATAGCACCCACGGCACCAGGCACCCATGGTTGCAGGGCCAAGTTGGCACTCCTGCCAAGGAGTATAGATGGGGCCTAGCGTGGCCATGGCAGAGATCTGCTGGTGTTCCTCATCCCCTCTCAACCATAGCAGCTAATCATTTTACAGCTTGGAAAGTGAAAGTATGCAATCTGCTTTGGAATAGTATACAAAAATGTGCACACCTGAATAAGACAACCTACTTTCTAAAGAAGAAAAAATGTAGGTTTTTGATATTTCGAAAATCCTTTGGCAGAGCAGACTATAGGAAACTATGGAAACACTCCTTAGACATGCTCAATACTATATCTGGTAAATTGCCAACAAATATTTGTTCCTTTAAATGCTGAAAAGGTTTTCTATCCCCCCCCCCCACCCTGAGGGGCATGATGAGTTGGAGTAACAAATAATGACCTTAAATATCAGTTGCTGAACAAAATTTCTCTTCCCAAAGGAGAA
Organism: Lacerta agilis; assembly: GCF_009819535.1. Classification (NCBI taxonomy): domain Eukaryota; kingdom Metazoa; phylum Chordata; class Lepidosauria; order Squamata; family Lacertidae; genus Lacerta; species Lacerta agilis. The sequence continues at coordinate 23,639,228 of NC_046323.1, forward strand.
ATACTTGGTAGACAGTCTCTCCCATACAAATCATTTCTAAGCCTTAAATATTTGCCTCGTCTAGCTTTGACTTATAATTTAACTGACTGAAGTAACAAAATTCTTTTCAACTACATTTAAAGCAGGGACTTTGAGGGATTGGTGATCAGGACTTTGGAAGTTAAGTCTCTACACAACTGAGCATGTCCAATTGTGTCATATCCCCCCAAGTCTTTCATGCTAATTCTCCACTGTTCTTATGTTGTACCAACATGTGTATCTCTAGTCTGAATTGATGTAAGCAATTGAAGTTGGTTTTTTCTCACCTGAAATGTTGCCTGGCCCAGAAAAATTAGCTTGTCCCTTTCAAAAAGTCCCTGGCCTACGTAAAGAAAGGTGAAATACGTAATAGCTTCTGTTAGGTTGGAGATGCGTCCTTGGATATCATCCGATAGTTCTGCTCGCTCAATTGCTTTACGAAAGACAGTGTTGAAAGCCTAAAGGAACACAGATTTAATTTCTCACATCAGAATTCCCTTTTCTTCAGGAACATCTTTGAAACCTGGATTTGGCTTCTATAATTCAAAAGCAAGGTAATTCAGAATGCTTTAAAGACAAGGTCAACAACATAATATCATCTCTTAAAAAAAGAAGATGCTAATTGCTTCAAACTAGCTGATGTAATCTCTGGATTGGTCTGCTGTTGTCGGAATGCAGTGGTATTTACTCTTAAAACTAATAAGGGTAGATTCAGTGTAGCCCAAGTATACATCTGCTTGTGCAAGAGGGCTTCTCCTTCCTTCCATCTCCCCTTGAATGCCTCAAATCTGCTCTGGAGGAGTGGAGGCCCCCCTGGAGCAAATTTTTGGGACACACAAATTTTGGGGGCAGAGAAACCAGGGTCCATATTCTACAAGCAGATTTACAATGTGCAAGACAGCAGGTGCCATTGGATGCCACCATAAGCATGGAAACATCAGGTGCATAGAGATTATTCATTACATTTCCTGTTTCTGTAGGAATAGGATCTGGCCCACTTCAACGTTCTTTCCTTTCTTCCTTGCCAAAATGGTCAAGAAACTTGGGCCCTGCCTATCTGATCCAGAGGGACATGTCACTCTGGAGTTGTTAAATATCCTCAGGAAGCCTCAGGAGACCTACACACACACACACACACACACACACACACACAGTTGCTGTCAACAGCTCTGATTGACATTGTGATAACCTCTTCTAAACAGCATCCTGCTGATATATCTCCCTTTGAAGCTGGAGATCAACAATAGTTTTTAAGAAGGTGGTATGGCAGAGCCATTTTTGCACAGCGTACAGTACATGCCTCTTTCTTTTTCCCTTCCCATAACTCTTATGATCAAACAGTTACTGCAAGCTTTTAATGTACTGTAAAACTCAGAAAGCGTGCTTGGTCACATAAATTGGGGTACAAATATAAATGAATGTACCTAAACATGAGTATTAGTGGCTCCACTTCCACATTTCTGAAAAAAATAGTGCAAATCTCATGAGGTTTACTACACTGTGTTTATTTTTTAGTATCAGAATAAGGATGAGAACGAACCTTCAGTGAAAACTGATAGATGGGATTGATTTTGCTCAGATCGTGAATGGCGAAATATAGAAGAGATGCTCTTGCAGCTGCTGGCCTGTAATGTTCTCTGGCTTTGTTAATGTTAACTTCATTTTCTTTGGCTTCTGCTACCTGTAGAACATCATGTTTGAAAGTAAATCAAGAAAGCCATCATTGTTAAATGAATAGGACGGTGCTGTTAATCTATCATCTACTTCAACAGATTTTAATCTAAATTTAAACTGAGGATTAGCTACAATGAATATAAGATGGAAAGCTATGGGCCTCCATCCTAGAAGAATCTTCAAACATCTGAAGAAATCATATCCAAAATAATGAACATGTGTGGTGAGCCGCTTATGGTGAATTGGAGCTTCATGAGTTGTACAGTGGACTCTAGTTATGGACTTAATTCATTCTAGAGGTCCCTTCTTAAGCTGAAACCGTTCTTATCCTGAGGCACACTTTCGCTAATGGGGTTCCTGCTGCGCGTGCCTACCTCCGGCGCACAATTTCTGTTCACATCCTGTGGCAAAGTTTGCAACCAGGAGCAGCTACTTAAGGGTTAGCGAAGCTCGTAACCTGAAGCGTTTGTAACCAGAAGCATTCGTAAACAGAGGTACCACTGTAATTCAATCCCTGCAATGGTTTCCATGGTGGCAGTAGGTAGTCTTCTTACGTTTTTATCCTTTCAGTTAGTGTTTATATGCTGTAGGCCCTATCAGTGGCTTCAGCAACATGTCAGGAAGTTCTACAGATGTCACTGCTATTCCCATCACCCCCAGACAGCATGGCCAATGGTAAGGAATGATGTGAGTTGTAGTCCAACAACAAGTGAAGGGCTGGAGTTTAGCCACCCATTTTAAAAATGAAAAGTGGGAAAAGGTAGGCAACTTTCATTCAACCACCACGGTAAGCCCCTCTCCATTCCAAGTGGGACAAATTGCCTTCCATTATTTTGAGTTTACTCAATGCTCCATCATCAAAATGAGTGAACCCTGAAACATGGAGAAAGGAGATCTATATCTATCCCCACGCCACCAACTCCAAACTATTCTGAGCTGCCTCAACAGGTGTCAAAATGCCTGGAAAGGAGTAAGCCTTGCCCCTTCTGTCTTCACTTGTGATTTGCACAATGCTCTCTCCATGAGACACTGTATGGACATAACATGTTGCTTTGGAATAGACAAGAATCAAACAGTAAAGCTGCAAGTACCTTAATCTCTATCTCTGCAGCAGTCGACTTTGTGGTCTCAAGTTTCTCCACGAGTTCAGTGTCTCCCAAGAAACTGCCCTCAGCAGCGGAAAGGCGAAACAGCAGATCGTCCTCCAAGCGCTTCAGCTGAATCTTGAAATCATTCTGCTGTTTTGTCAAAAGAGACTGGCAAACACAATGGAAAAAAGTTTTAGTTGTAAATGTGGATAACTGATAGCAAGAAGAACTTTTAAGAATCTATTCTCACAGTGCATTGTATGTGCCTGTGAGTGCTTCCAGCCATCTTTGGGTGTGAAACAGACTATCACAGTGTAAGTGTACTACCTAGTTTATATATTTGTTCACCTGTACAGGCACACTTGTGTGGAACAGGCAAGGTATGTTGCTATCCCCTGCTTATTAAAGTTTAATGGAATTTAAGCATGGTCTACATATTATTTTTTGCATGCAAGATCCACTTAAAATTTTGGTATGATGGCTTATCCTGCTAACATTCATCTATAGCACTGACCTACGCTCCTAACGGCATATGGCAGCATCAGTTTATGATATATTTTTTAAAGTCCTCACGAAGATGAATCAATATACAGTCGTACCTTGGTTTTCAAATGCCTTAGGAGTCGGAACATTTTGTCTCCCGAATGATTGAAAACCTGAAGTGATTGTTCCCATTTTCAAACGTTCTTTGGAACCTGAACGTCTGATGTGATTTCTGTGGCTTCTAATGGGCTGCAGGAACTTCCTGCAGCCAATCGGAAGTCGTGCCTTGGTTCCCGAACATTTTGGAAGTCAAACGACTTCTGGAATGGATTCCGTTCGACTTCCAAGCTACCACTGTACAGTTTTGAATGAAATTTCTTTCAATACACCCATTTTTGCAAAGCAATTTTCCTTAATATAATGAATTCCTGTATGTGATTTTCACTAATATATGCATTCTATGCACAGTTTACCCCAGTATAGGCATTTTTGTACACATTACCTGGCTTGAGAATAGCACTGCAAAATTTGGAAAAGTGTGAATCTGGCAGGGTGGCTCTGTTTTGGATCACACATTGTTTCAAGAAGTGTGAATTAGACAGGCTTAACTTTAAATGAGAAATGAACTGAATTTCTACCAAATCCCTGCAAGACAGGGTATAAGATTAGTTGGCCGGGTGATGGAAATGCATTCTCTGCCCTGAACATACACATTTAGTCTAATCTAAACACAACTGGAAAGTGTTATTTTCCACTTAGTGATGCCTTGACAAAGCCAACTCTGATTTACTGCGTGATGCCATAATACCATCATATTCACTAGTAATACGTACTAGTACAAATGACAAGAGATACACAGATTTTGTAGAGGGCGCTTAGAGCTGACTAATTCACACGTGTGTTTACCTTCACAGTCTCCAAATCAGGTCTTTCAATACTAACAGCCTCAGCCAACAGCTGGTCCTCCAAACCATCCTTTGTAACTGTGAAATTAATTAGAGTGGTCTGAGCCTGCAGCTCTGGCTTGTAGTGAGGATTAGCCAGCTTAGTGTGAAGGATGAGACGGAAATCCTTGTTGAATTCACATTCTCGATCTTCAATCTTAATATACCTGGTATCAGTTAAAATGAAAACTGTTACAAAGCACAGCATTGATTAATGCAGCTTATCAGCATCTTACGATAAATACAGAAACTATTTCATATGAGACAGAGTTGTACGGCGGTGCATTCCACTTATATGCCTCTGACTACTACACCTGTTTGAGAAAGGGATTATCCATTTCCCATTATTGACACCAACACCAATACTTTTCACTTCTGATATTAGTAATAATGCACCTGATATAAGCGGCCTGTTGAGGATATTAAATAAGGATGCCAGATTAACCCAAAATTTATAGAATGAAGGCCAGGTCCATCACTTACTCCTATTGGTATCAATGGTTTCGCTTGCTCATGTCCCACTTCACTATTTTCTGAATTAGTCTGAGAAAGGCTGAAAAGTATTATACTGTATTTGCTTATTTATATGAACATAGAAATTATGAAACAGTTGCTTCCAGTTTTTCCATTCATCTTTACAATTTTCTAAGTTGTAATAAACATCTGTCTAATTTTTTGTTTGGGTTACAAATGATTTGTAAGGACGCAATAAATATAGACTGAGCGATTTTGCAAGAGGATACTTATAAACAGTTGTGGACATCTGTATTTCAAAACTAATTATATGAAATGCAGGATGTATCCTGTGTATTCTTCCCCTCCTGAGGAACATGCTTGTAGCGAGTAATGTGCTGACATCCATGTTTGCCAGCAATGTACCGGTACTTCTTACTGCCTCCCCTTATATAGCTACCGGTATCCCTATTTCAAACTTGACCCCTTAAAGTGAAGCTAGTTCAGTTTTCTAACACATGTGAATAATTTCACTTCTCTTTTTATCCCCCTTTATTGCCTCTCTTTTCCTGATGGATCATGTCCTGTTCTCTAACCTACACGGGGAGTAGGAGAACTAAAAATATCAATGAACTGAAAATGTCAAATGAGCTAAAAACAGGAGTATGGCCACTGGGGACAACATTGTCAAGGGCTGACAGAGCCAGGAGGAGGTTGAGCCCAGGGGTAGCACAGAATGGGGAGAGGACGAACCTGAGGAAAGGCCCAGTGGGCTATGGGGCCCACTGCTAAGGGGCAGAGAATCAGAGACCAGTGACAGGGAGGGGGAGAAGCAAATATCCATTGATTCTCACCCATTCCTTCACCTCATCTTCCCAGCTCCTTCCGGGGAGGAAGAGGTGCACAAGAGTGAGACAATCTCTGCACTCAGAGGGGGGAAGGGGAGAGGCATAGAGCACCAGGCAGAAGGCAGGGCAATTCTGAGGTGACACCCCCATCCCCTTGATCAAGAGGAAGTAAGAAATGCAGGCAGCAGAGGGAACAACAGCCTTGCCTCTTCGTAACTGGCAGCGACACTCACCTTTGGGATGCCTGGTGAGCAGTGCTGCTCTACCTATGGCACCCTGTTGATTGCTATGAAAAAAATCATGCCAACTTCCATTCTGAAGGATGTATGCACCCAATTTATAGACAGCCCAAAACAACTATCCACATGCACGGACAGATCTCTTTTGGGTATGGTACTATTTTATCAAGCTAAATGAAATAACAAGTTTCCACTGCCATTTCAATGTGTAGGAAAAGGTTGGGTGCACCGTATATGCTGAACATTTGACTAAGCTGACTGCAGGTCCATAATGCAGGGGGACAACGGAAGACTGAGCTCAGAAATTATCAACAGAATGAAGAGGGCAATTTTGTAACTCACTGTTCTTGTTTGTTTATCAAGAATCTTACCTGGGGAACAATACTCTGCTACTGCAACGCTAAAATGGCTTGTTCTGGAGTCTTGCACTGAGATTCTACTTTATAGGTGCTCATTGCACAGAAGTAATAAATCACCCCCAATTTCTGTGGTTATTACCTATGAAAGGCAAGCACTGCACAATGACTCAGTGAGTTTTATGACTGCAGCTACATTGGGTTTTTTGTTAATTGCAGGTGTGGGGAAAATAAATGTTTGTGCTATTGCTCTTATGGGTCAGCTATGACATTAGCCAAAAGTAGGAGAAGAGACCACAGAATCAGTATGTCAGATTCAGCAAGACATTTATGTCTAAGATAGTATGGGAGATGACGGTGTAGCAAGCATGGGCTCAAGTTTTAGAACCTTGAATAGGTGATGTAAATAAAATTCTTGGACAAATATGGTGGGACTTCATCTCCATGTTGCAGAGGAGAATCTAAAGTTTATGTAGAGACCTCTAGAGGAAAATGAAAAAGCAGCTGAGTTCACTCATACTCAGAGAGATATAGACCCAGATGGGTCAAGTCATTTATGCACACAAATATTCTCCTGCGGGAAAAGGAAATGCAAAACTAAAATGTACAAACCTTGCTGTTTACTTTTCTATCACATTTTCAATAAAAGCATAGGAGGCTACGTTGCTTCTCCATATGTAATGCTATGAAATTCCATCTTTGCCCCCTCAACTAAATCCCCAGTCCACACATTGGTCACTTCCAGGTTGACTACTACAACATTTAGAACAATAAACAAATATAATAATGTCTAATCATATGTAGAAGAAGAGAAGAAGAGTTTGGATTTGATATCCCGCTCTATCACTACCCTAAGGAGTCTCAAAGCGGCTAACATTCTCCTTTCCCTTCCCCCCCCCACAACAAACACTCTGTGAGGTGAGTGGGGCTGAGAGACTTCAAAGAAGTGTGACTAGCCCAAGGTCACCCAGCAGCTGCATGTGGAGGAGCGGAGACGCGAACCCGGTTCCCCAGATTACGAGACTACCGCTCTTAACCACTACACCACACTGGCTCTCACCTTAAAAGTTTACCTAAGCTGTTCTCAATTGCATGTACCAATAGCAAACTTGTTCTATGAATCTGGGTTTTTAAAATAGCCAAACTGGTCCCATTTTTGCAAAAGGTGGAGGTATCAGTAGCCTCAAGGGAACCCTGTAATCAGCTGTAGTACAAAACACTTTAGGCCAGGACTTTGGACGACAAAAATAGCTCAAATGAACAAGCTTAGTGGGCCTAAAATACTGATGGGGAGGGGAGGGAGAAGAGAAACCCACAAGCAAACAAACTACTGCATTTGAGAACAGCTTAGGCAAACTTTTAAGGTGAAGAAAGTGGCAAGCAGATTCCTGGGAAAGAAAGCAAATGTGAGCAGTATCTTCATGCTTTAAGGGGGGAAAGTGTTTTTTCAAAAAAATAAAAATCTAAAGAGCCCTGCTTCAAAACCTGCTGTTTGAAGTTAAAAGCTTCTACATCAAACTGGCGAACTCTAGCAGCTAATGCAGAGAGTGAATTTGAACATATCAGGTGTAGAGTTGTTACTTAGCAATCACAGCAGGCCAACTGTTCAAGTTGGTCAAACTACTGGAGAAGAGAAAAAAAAGTTGCACATCTAGCAAAAAAAGAGGAGCCTTTCCTATGTATCAAACAAGTGAGTTAATAATCTTGCTGCTGCACTTAGACACACAGAACTGTCTAATTTAAGATAGAAGGAAACTGTTTAATATTATCTATTAAATATTATCAAACGTGTATACACACACACACACACACACACACACACACACACACACCTATATATAGCAAAACATAGAATCCAACAAATATTAATTGGCCTCTTCTTAGCCCTGGTAGGCTTACTTAAAGTATACTGGCCGAGGGAGCCGGCGTTTGTCCACAGACAGTTTTCCCGGGTCATGTGGCCAGCATGACTAAGCTGCTTCTGGCAAAACCAGAGCAGCAGAAGGAAACGCCATTTACCTTCTTGCTGGAGCAGTACCTATTTATCTACTAGCACTTTGACATACTTTCGAACTGCTAGGTGGGCAGGAGCTGGGACCGAACAACGGGAGCTCACCCCATCGCAGGGATTCGAACTGCCGACCTTCTGATCAGCCGACCTTCTGATGCCTGGTGTAAGGAGATATCAACTGTATTGATATCTCCTTACATCAGGGACCCCCAAACTCGGCCTTCCAGCTGTTTTGGGTCTACAATTTCCATCATCCCTGACCACTGGTCCTGTTAGCTAGGGATGGTGGGAGTTGTAGTCTCAAAACATCTGGAGGGCCGAGTTTGGGGATGCCTGCCTTACACTATGGATGGCTATTATCCATGCACAATATTTGTGAGCCACATCTTATGTGCACACCTCTCTCTAGACCAGTGCTTAGTACAGAAAACAATAGCTGTGCCATCTCTAAGACACCATATTGCAGGGCTGCATCTTTTTTAACGTAGCAAGTTTTCAGCTCAAGAATAATCTCAATAAAACGGAGCCAGGATAAAAAATTTATGAAGTGGCTTCATAGAGCAGAAGGTTTGCTAATATGCAAAGCTAGTAAATTTGCTTTGGAAGGAGCACAAGCTGATAAATCTTCCCAGCGATGCTTTCTGTCGATTGCTATTGTAAGATATATTTTACTTAAAATTAGGATTGTCTGAAGCTCAGTGGATCTAATTATTTGTAATTACCCAGTTGTTGTCAGTATGTGGTCATTTTATGACAGCAGTAGCAAGTGTGTGGGTCAGGTTCAACTGTATATCTTTTCAAACACAGAATTAATGTACTATTGATAAAACCATTACTAGAACCAAATTAAAGTCTGAGCTGATGTATTGGTCCACAGGGTGCTGTCAGACATGAAAGGAGTAATTAGTATTCATTACTTCATACTCTACAACATTCCAATTATTAATGAACTTCAACTGTTGGTCTGCACCATATCTATCATCTGCCTCTTTCCAGTCTTTCTTTATTAGGGAGGGGGGGAGGCACAAACACTGACACAATTCCTAAAATTAAGAAAATTAAGAAAGCAAAAAATGTTGAAAACTTTGCTAAACTTTGCTGCAAAAACTGGTGCTTCAGACCTGTACAACATGTGATCAACTATTTAATGGATTATGTTTTTAAAATGAATGGAAGGACTCAGTCGTATGCAGAGCAATTAAATCAATCACTGCTTATTCAATTCTTTGGGGAGAACCATGCATTACACCAACAGAGAGTCTTGTGGCACCTCCAGAAATGAATATATTTATTGCAGCATTCACTTTTGTTAGGAGGCACTCTAGTGAAGTGTATCCTCATTTGGAAGATCCCCTTGTCTCTCATTCACACACACACACACACACACACACACCAATTTAATTCCCCTACAGAGGTAGCCAAAGCCCCAATTCACCCGGCCACCAACAGTGAGGCATCAGGAGACCTGGGGGTAAGCCCAAGATTTGTCTAAGTAAAAAAAGTACCGTATTTTTCCCTGTATAACATGCCCCTATGTATAAGACAACCACTATTTTTTGGGAATGCAACAAGGTTGTTGAGCTTTTTTGGGAGGGGGCACAGGCTGCCCGCCACTGAAAATCGTACACATCGCTATCTGTATATAAGACGACTCACAATTTTGGCCAATTATTTATAAGGAAAGAATATTGTCTTATACATGGAAAAATACGGTACAGTGGTGCCTCGCAAGACGAAAATAATTCGTTCTGCGAGTGCTGTCGTATAGCGAATTTTTCGTCTTGCGAAGCACCAATGGGAGAATAGCGGTTTGACGGGAAAAAAAATTTTCCGTCTTGCAAGGCAAGCCCATAGGAAAATTCGTCTTGCGAGACAGCCTTTCGCTAGCGAATGCCTTTCATCTAGCGAGTTTTTCGTCTCTGTATTTCACCACTGTATTTGAAATAACACGGGGGGATGTTATTTGAAGGTAGCTGAGATTGGGCACAAGTTTGTCCAACTCCTTCAACAAAAAAATCAAAATGTAAAAAATTATTCTATACCCTTGTATTAATTTATCAATTACAATTAACAATACACTTAATTGTCTGATGACAATTAAGTTCACAAAAGTTCAAATAATGTAGTTCACATAAACTCAAATAATGTCCCAATCAACATCTCCATACATGCAATTTTAAGTGTTGTCATGTTGCAGTTTCCTTAAGTCACAGACAGGTGGCCCTGTGAACTACAGCAATGTGACCATCTTCTGAGAGCTGCCAGGCCATCATAGCAGCAGCAGCAGCAGTAACAGGTGGCCCAACAAATGGTCCAGGTAAGTTGCAGAGGAACTGTCACAACAGGTCGGGGCTCTGCTGCCCCTACACAAATTATGCCATTTCAGCCTTCTCTTCCAAGCAGGATGGCTGCTGAAGAGCTGTCCTAGGCTGTTGTGACTCTACCTCCACAGCCTGCCACCTTCCTCCTCCTCATGAGAGAAGGTCTAAAGCAGTGTTTCCCAAACCTGGGTCTCCAGCTGTTTTGGGGCTACAATTCCCATCACCCCTAGCTAGTAGTGGTCAGGGATGATGGGAATTGTAGACCAAAAGCAGCTGGAGACCCAAGTTTGGGAAACTCTGGTCTAAAGGGAAGGGGGGGATTCCTTCATGGCTTCCCTGGGCTGCTACAACTTTTCGCCTTCTTACACAAGAAGGTCTCAAGAGAGTGGTGCGTTCGTCTGTGGTTTGCCTGGGCCACTGACCCTTCCTTCCTCTCCTTGTGGGAGAAGGTCTGAAGAAAGTGGAGTGTTCCTTCATGGCTCACCTGAACCACCTCTCTCTTCCTCACAGGAGAAAGTCTAAGGGGATGAGGCAGCTTGGTGAGATTTAAGAAGTGTGGGGAGAGATGTAGCTGTCCCTCCTTAGTACTTTTAATGCCTTTCCCCAAAGGTAAGTGGCACCTGGTTTGAAGGCTTTACCACTCCTTCCCTCAGGCAGGAGCCTTGGGATCCACAGCAACTGCTGCAGTGGAATGGAGAAAGTCTAAAGGGTTGCTGTGGCAGGGGGAAGAAGAGACAGGATGGAGGTGGAGGGAAGGGTGAGAGGAGGTTGGCAAGCTGGGCAAGCAGCGACATGTCCCCCAAGATATACACCCACACATGTTGTAAATGTAGGCCTATTGTCAAGAATATATGTTGAGAACCCAAAACTTCTAATTTCCTGGTGGCACATTTCCCTTTCTTTAAGACAACTTTTCTCAACTAAATGGGAGAATACTTGAATGGGCACAGTTAGGAATGATAGAGTCAGACTACTGGTCCACCAAGCTCAGTATTGTCTACAATGACTGGCAGCACCTCTCCGGCCTTTCAGACAGGTGTTTCTCCTAGTCAATGTCAGGTACAGGTAATAATCAATGCCAGGTACAGCTGGTAACAACAGCAGCAACAACAACTTTATTATTTGTACCCCGCCCATCTGACTGAGGTTGCCACACTGGAAAGCTTCCAACAAAATCTAAAAACACAATGAAGCATCAAACGTTTTAAACTTCTCTATACAGGTAGGAATGACCCATGTCTAAAACTCTGGAGAGACACTGCTAGACAGTGTTAGATAACATCGAGTTAGATGGACCAGTGGTCAGACTCTGTAGTTCCTAACTAGGGACAATATGTGCACCCATAAATTACGTTGTTTCTATTAGGATTCTGATGTTTGCATAAAGATTTAGATTCTCCAAGAGCCACATCCAAATTTCCAGTATCAATACACCTGCTTCACAATGCACTGCCTAAAGGAACAAGACATAAAAAGGCACAGGATCATCATCTACCTCTTCCAGAAGGTACTTACTTCCCTTTTTTAACTGTGTTCCTTCCAAGCAGGGGATCAAGTACAGGGTCTACTGCTTCATCCAAATTTTCAATCAAGACAACATCCCCACAAGCCAAAGCTCTTTCAATAGTTTTCAGGAACCTTTATGTAACAACACAAAATAGGATTAGAAGACGATACTAAGGGTGGATTACTAACGTCTATAGAAAGCGAAGAAGTTTGGGAAGCTGGGAAGTGAAGAAATCTGACGTGGTAGAGCTGGGGGAATGGTAGTGCAGCAGAAGTACCCATATAAGTAAATTTGGGTTATGACACTACTGCTTTCTGATTTTCTCTCTCTGTATGAGACTGTTAGTTGTCAGTGGTGGCACATAACTCTCTATTCCCCTTCCCAGCAGGCATCTTGAATGGATTAAGGGGGGGGAAGCACTGAGAGACTCCTCCCCCCCCCAAATATAAGTGTTCTACTATACAGCACAAGAGATCAGTCAGCAAACTTTTTCAAAAGCTTCCCATCCTACAAAAACCTTACAGTAGGCTAGCGATGATCTGACTCCTTGCTTTATTATTATTATTATTATTGCCTTTCACTCCCTGCTCACTCTTTGGATTCATACAAAAGTGAAAGTGTCCAGGCTACCTGTTTTTGTTTTGCAACTGAGGAAGCTTGAACAATTGTACGCTTGATGGAGGGAGGATCCCAATGGCCAAATCAGAGACCTCCTGTTCTGTAGCACTGGAAAACAGCTACCAGAGAGCATTACCTGAAGCCTGTGTTCAAGTTTAATTGATACATTACAGTGAAGCACCCGAGATATATTCAGTGAACTAGGAGGGCTCCCTGCAGTGGCAGATTTGATAAGCACAGAGTTAAACAGAAGCGAGAGGAGATCTATTCTGAAACAGCAATGCCAGCTTTTGATTATATAAGTTAAAACCCACCTTGGCTGGAAAAGAAATGTATCATGTTGTCATTTATGCACAGGAGTACTTTTTCAATGTACACATACCCCTTCTGTCCTAGATGTATGATTTTAAGGTCAGCTCCATATTTATTCTTTATCCATTTTATTCCTTGAAGTTGGGGGTCTATGAGAAGTGGCCAGCGCTCACAGTTTGTAAGAATAGAGGCGTTTTCGGTTGACATTCTGTCACTGGGCAGACCTTCATTATTCCATGCTGCAATTGTTGCATCATCCGTCAACATGGCAATCACGTCTAAGTCTTCACTGACTGGAATGGGAATCTTCGAAGCAAAGAGAAATATAACTTTATAATAAAGTTAACAAAAGAGCCAACCAGATGGTATTGTGAATAAGGGCAGATATAATCTATTTGGCAATGGCACATTGGGTAAATAAATTGCATTCAGTTGGAGAAAAGCAGAACTGCATTTTCGTTTAAAAAAAAAATCCATGCTGAAACAGAGTCCAACTTGCAATCCAAGTTTTGCATTGCAAACACTCACTTCTTGAGATTTCAGAAATGGAAGCCACATGTGTTCCATCAGCTCTTGGCGATAGGGTTTGGTAAAGGATCCAATGTAAGAAACAAAAGCTGCCGTTAACAAAACATCCCCACACACTGTTATTTCTTGCACTTCAAAGGTTTTAATAGATTGGGTCCAGCGAACGTTTTCAGACTGAAAGACAAAATTATAAAATAGCATGGGGAAATCACACAAGTGGTTGTTGTTTTTTGGTCTCAGATTAGAGTTTCTGCCAAAATGTGAAGATCAATACAGAATTAGGCAGGTTGAGCGCATTTGAGACAAACACTTAAGCAGTCACCAACCAATGGAGCTTTACTAATATGCTCTATAGCGAAGACCAGGTCAAAGGTACGCCCAGCAACATGTGATGAATCAATGATATACTGAGACAGCCCCATGGTTGTCAAGGAGGTTCCCAAGTCCCGAGCCTGACCATATGGGGCTATCATTGCCGGCCAACCCATTAACAGCTTTTAGCATATATTAAGCAGAGATATGTGCAAAAACTCAAACTGTCTAATCATTCCATACCCATGGCAAAACTTAGGTGCCCATCAAACCTCTTGCTGGGAAGAAACCCCAGAGTTATAACAAGATCTATGATTTGGCAGAGGGCCTTTGGCTGGTGCCTCCTTCCAAGCTTCGGCTGGTGCCTACTTTGTTTATCTTGTGGCACCAACTGAAGGCTTCCTCTTCCACCAGGTCTTCCCAATTGGTTGTGTGAGTGCTTGCAATGTAGATGTCATGCACATGGTAACATGGCCATAATGTAACATTTAATATATGGAGTGGTGATCATGGTTTAAAAAATTCTATTATTATTCCCTTTTTTGTGATCTGCCCTGACACCACTTGTGATGAGGGACAGGATACAAATCCTATAATCAATAAACAAACAGCTACACATTCACAGGCTCTCAGAGAATGAAGCTGAAATTTCAAAACACAGCTATTAAACTGAACTTCATTATGCAGAAAGTATGCCCAGCAAAGGAGATTACAACAGTTTTTGCTTTTTAAAGTAGCAGCTATTACACTCCACAATTCTATATTATTTCAATATAAAACATTCTTGCTATCTGGTATCTTTTACAGAACCTATTAGTTCCTTTCTTAAATCACTAGCTGAAGTGAACCAAACAAACCCATTAACTTGCAGGAAGGAATTTTGATTTATCCATTCTCTTTCCCTCATTGTCACTGGCTGGTAAGTCATAAACAATAAAGTGCACCTACCTCATTCTACAAACTAGCTTTGAAATCTGAAGATTTACTAAACACAGAATGATTGTCTATTTAAATCTTCAGTAATTTTACTGTACCACCCCAGCATCATAAATCACAAGTGACATTGGCTAACAAGGGTTTAAGAGTTGGAACATGTAGTGTAATAAATTTCCAGACAGTTAAAAATCACTATAATTTTATTCTAATGCATTATAGATTGCCTGTAATATCATCCTGGCCGGGGTGACCCATTTCTAATTTTGAACAGCTGTTCAGCTCGGGAGTTAGTTAATGATTAAATATAAATTGCCTGATTTATTAGTCTGAATGGTTGAGCTTCCAGGTCAATGGCATATAGACAAAATCATCAGTCTTGATGCTTTTCAGAAGTTAACTGTCTCCTGTTTAAGTCAAAAAGAATTTATTCTCCGAAGAAAAGTGTTGATGCTCTCAATTAATTGTTATATTTTCTTTTTCTTTCTTAGCTTACACACGTACTTTTAAAGTGGATAGGATTGTCACTGTTTGGTAGTAACTGAAACTTGGAGAATTCTAACACAGTAGCAACTCAAGATATAAGCAAGGCATTGCAGGACCCAATGAAGGATGTGCAATTCTTTTTTTAAAAATCTTTTACCTACTTATAATATCGATGCAATGCAATTTCCCCTTCAAAACTACTCTGGAGTAAATGTAGTAAATGCAAGCTGCAGGGCACCTCAGCTATAAATACTATTATTTTTAACAGTGCAATCCTATGCAGGTTTAATCATAAGTAAGACCACAGATTCCAGTGAGACTTACTCCTGTGCATTCTACTGGTTTCCAACAGCTCAATCCTATACATTGGATATGGGGACCTTTGGCCTACCTGGTATTGATGAACTACAACTCCCGTCATCCCTGGCCACTAGTCATGCTTGTTAGAAGTAATGCAAGTTGTAGTTCATCAACATCTGGACGTCCAAACACTTCTCACTCTTGTTATGCAGTTGTACCTTGGCTGCTGAACAGAATGCATTCCGGGAGTCCATTCAACTCCTGGAACCATTCGAAAACCAAGGCGTGGCTTCTGACTGGTTGCAGGAACAACCACAAACCACTTTTGAAATTCCTTGTGCACGTTCTCTGTGTATGCCTGTCTGTTTTCCCATGCACACAAATGGGTTCCCTGGATCCCACTGATTTCACTGGCTTAGTGCCATTATGTTAAAATTATTAAAGCATTAAAATGCAATTAAAACAACTATGTGCAAGCTAACCATTAAATCATTATCTGTTTTGATATGAAGATGCTTTTCTGCAGACGGAAATAATTAGAAAACTAAACTCCTTGAGAGGGTGGGTTTTTTTGTTAATTAAGTGTATATTCTGTACTTATTAGAATAAGATTAATGCCTTTTATGAACATAAGGAAGAAACAATGCACTGACTGTAGCCCACTTATCCAAAGGTAAGTGCATTGTGGATGCATGCAAAATGACTCCGTCCTGACCTGAGGATTATTCAGTCTCAGTGCTCATTAACCAAAAGCCGACCATGCTGTCAGAAAGTGTTCACTTTTCTGCACAGATCTAGCGACTTAGTTACAGAGACCTTTCTCTGGGGATATACAACCCATGGAGCAAACATATCACATATGATGACAAAAACAGCAGCATAATGTCTAGGGCTGGATAGCCAATTAGCCAATACACTGTATGGGAAGGCACCTGCAACAATTATCTCTCCCCCCAATATATATATATATATATATATATATATATATATATATATATATATATATATATATATATATATATATATATATATATATATATATTCTACAGTATAATTTATTCTAGAGTTCTGAAGTGTGCATACTCATAGTGCTCTTTAAAGGAACAAATAAACAATTATCTTAGCATCTCACTGGGACATATGGAAATGAACTTCTTAAGCATGTCTGGTGGTGGAGCACATGGTGATTAAGATGAAGTCCCAGTTTAAAAAAATTGATGTTAATTTCTAGCCCAGGAAATCTCTAATCTAACCAACCTATCTATTGGAGCCAGAACAGACATAGACTTTTCAGGAACCGTCCAGGAGCCGTCATCTATGAAGTTTCATCTTTTGTTCAATAAAAATTAAAATAATTCTCTACATCTTCTATTTAACGAGAGAGAGAGAAGGAATGCTATATAAGCTGCTTTTCCCAATAATGTCCCAATAAGTAGCAAACTTTCTCCTAGAGCAGTGTTTTTCAACCACTGTTCCGCGGCACACTAGTGTGCCGCGAGATGTTGCCTGGTGTGCCGTGACTTAAAAAGTGGGCAGCGAAGAGAGTGTGACAAAAACCCACCCCGGGATCTGCTCAAAGGACCAGCTGTGCCTCCCTCCACTGTGACGAGATTGAATGGAGTGGGAGAGGAGACGGCAAGCCGCTCGGAGCAGGGAGCCGCCGCTCAGCCAAGCCCGCGCGCCAAGGGCGCTATAAATAGGCGAAAAACCCGCCCCCCCAGCCAGCCAGTGAGCGAGGCCTGCCTGCTCGGCGTGCCCGATTTGCAGCGGGCAGGCAGGGACCCCTGTTGCCTGCTGGCTGTGCGCAACAAGACGGGCTTTCGCCGAGCGAGGCGGCGCTGACTCAGCCTGGGCCGAAGGAAGCGCAGGGCAATGGCGCTCAGCACCCCCCGAGAGGCAGCTGGGCCTGCCCGAGCCCCCGAGCCCGGCGGCGCCGCCGCCACGGCAGCACCAGGCGGAGGACGAGGCCGACCTCGACCCCGACCCGCAGCAGCAGCTGAGCGGCCTGGAGCCCGACGCCGGCGAGGGGATCCCGCTGCACTCGCCGTGGACCTTCTGGCTCGACAAGTAAGTGCGGAGCTGCCGGCACACCAGGTGGGGAAGGCGAGCGGCAGCGGGAGGAGGAGGAGGAGCTTGCGGCCTGGAGCTCGCCTCTCCTGCGCCGGTAGGGTGGTAAAAGGCGCGCTTGAATGAGGCGGCAGCGACGGGGGTGGGCAGCGTAGGACTGGCCTTTGTTCGCCGCCGCCTCCTCTCCTGCTCTGCTCGCTCCTTCCCCGTCCCCACGGCGAATTAATTCCCTTCTCCGCCGAGGGCAACGAAAAGGGGGGGTCTGTTCTCCAGCCCCACAGATTGCTTCACTATGCTTAAGTATTTTATAATTTTTCATATTTCTGTTTACTTACTATTTCATAATAAAGTAATTATAAAATACTTTCTTTGTGTTTATTTGATTCCTATTCAAGAGAATTACTTTATATATAGTCAATATAGGCACAGAGTTAAATTTTTTAACATTTTCTAATGGTGGTGTGCCTCGAGATTTTTTTCATGTAACAAGTGTGCCTTTGCCCAAAAAAGGTTGAAAAACACTGTCCTAGAGTTCAGATCAAGGAGTCTCACTGCTGCATGTAACTGGAAGGTGAAATCTTTGGTGCACACTTTATAAGGAGCGATGAGGACGATTACTTAAGTAGTAAGGTAGATTCTTCTTATGCTCAATGGAAATGTGTTTCACAAAGTTCAGTCCTGGTACTGAAAACTGGTTCTGGAGCTAAGCTCCAATAAACTCTGCCTCAAATTAATCCTTTCGTGTGCACACATTAACCTACATCACTCCAGTAGGTAGGGAAGGAGAGCAAGCAAGGTGCTCCCTGCTGGGGCAGCCTGCACAATATCCATGTTGCCATATTGGTTAGTGTTTCCCCTCTTCCTGTTAGTTTAAAGCGGCTCTCATTTCACCTGACACTCCAGAAATATTTCATTTCACCAAGACCCTTCTCTTGAATACAGGTTTGCCTGCTTTGATCAGAACTCCTGAGAATGATATTAATGAATATCCTACTTGCCTCAAGTCCTTTAACAAGCCTGTTAGCCAGCTCTATAGTCTTATTGGTTCGGCCGACATCTTCTTGACATCTGACTTTTTCTGCTGTTGCTTTTTCAAAGGATGCTGTGAGTTTGCACAGATTGCGATCCAGTTCCTAAAGAGAGAGTTAGTTTTCATTCATTCATTCATTCATTCATCATTCATTCTTCACATACTCCTGTTGGTGAATAAGAAGAATAATGGTAATACTTTCATACAGAAGCCTCACCAAAACTGCAGGCCACAAGTGTCAAATGTTTTATGCTATTTGCCTCACTACTATTTCCTTCATCTTCTCTCACTCATTTCCCTTGGACATCTCATGTCGCATTTATAATCCATGCAAGAATCTCAGTTGCCCATATCATGCCCCCTAGCTGCCATCGTCTCAGCTGCTGATGTCACAACCTTTGATGTTAAGAAAGCTTTAGTCGACATAGTCGCTTTGGCAACAGAGAAACAGCTGGATCCACATTCTAAACTCTTTGAGCAATTTATGCAAATATAGGAGGACTTTCAAAAGACATATTGCTCGTGCAGGTCATTTGAAATGGACAGAACTCCTGAGATGCTTATCAGATAAAATCCATCCGAAACTTTCAATGATGTTAAGTGACTTTTGCCAACATGTCTATTAGTGCCTGATAGAAAGTGCAGTCCAGAACAGCTGGAGGGCACTAGACAGTCGAAGGCTGATGCAAGTATTTTATCTTGGTATTCTGTGTTCCACTATAACCTCAAGAATATGTTGCATTTTGCAATCGTATAAAATCTAGCTATAATCTCAGAGCCATTGTAATGTATTTTATAGCCACAGATTGGGAGATCAACCAAAGCTAATTCAGGAATCATAGGGGGTGGGGGAAACCCAAGAGTTATAAAATTGGGAGTGATAAAATTGTAGAGAAGTGAAATAGCCGCAATGCCTGGTTAACCAAATACACAAGTGTGACTAGAATTCATGTGGGTAATGAGGTAGCTGATCCAATTTTGTTTATGGAGGCATTTATGGTAATGATTTGAAGGTTGACCCATTCTGCATGGCAAAATGCCACCAGCTCTTCCGAGAGCTTTTAAATCGAGACTTGAGCAATGTGGAACATTAACCGCGATCCTATGATGTTTAATGGACTATGAACAAGTCTTGAATGTAGCAAGTAGCAAGAAGGCTAATGTGGACACCTGCCCCCCCCCCAGCATATTTCTAGTGCCAAGAACTGAATAAAATACCAACAGGCTCTTTTTTGAGAGTGTGGGGGGTAGGGAGCAAGTCTGTTTCTATGAAGATGGATCTTATATTTCTCATGGAGGGGAATAATCAGCAAAGTTTGTTTGCTGTTCATTAGATGGGAATTACAGGCTAACTCCTTCCCATATTTTTCTAGTTGCCTTTGATTATTTTTTCCCTGCATTCTGGGCCCGCAAAACTTGTGAATCATCATGCCAAATCCAGCTCATCAGCTATGTAGGGCAATTCACCAACAGCTTAATAAACTTCTTGTTCTTTTGTGCCTGCCTGTGGGATTGCCTTGTATTAAGCAGGTCCTAATAGGTGGTGGGCAATGCATGGCTCTGTGGGTTGTGAGTTGTGTAGTCTTGGAACTGTTCTTTATGATTCAAGTGCCAGGTTGGATGATGTTGAGATAGGGTTCTTTTTTAAAACATGTAGCCTGTACCTGGGTATGCCAGAATGCAATTCAGGAAGATGAAAATGTAAATGATTACATGCTGGGGCCATTTAACGCTTCTGAGCTTTTCCTTTCCTGCAGTCAATTGACAGTGGGAAAAGGGCTGAGTGCAAATGGACTGCCAAAATTTTATGTGCATGGGAGGTGAAACTGGTGGAGCCATTTCACCAACAGTTCTCCACAAGGTGACGGAATGCTCCAACAGGAAGAAAAGTCTCTCCTGAGAAATATTTTGCTTAACATTAATTGAACCAACACCACCAAGAAGGAAAGGAGGACTGGAAGAAGCAGAGCCAGAACTCCCATTGCTTTCTTCAACAATATTAAAACCGAATCCACAACTGAGTCCAAAATTCTTCACCACAAAAAATGTATATTATATGGTAGGGCTTGAGATTCTCCAGCAATCTGGGGTGTCTGTGAAAAAGAAGATTCTCACATAATTGATCAGAAAACACTTTTCTGTGAAACTGGTCCAGTCCTATCAGCTCACTAAAGTTCCACATAGTAGTGTACTAATATCTAGCAAAGTTGTTATCCATAGTCAAGTGTCCTCTAAGATTTACTTACAGGTACCATTCAACAAAAGGTACTTTCCAGTGTTAATGAAAACCTTCCTGCCAGATTTAACCTTCATTCTCTCTTCTAAGCATGGCTGGAGATTAGGAATTAATTACGCCTTAACTGCCCTTTGGAAACTCTCATTTAATTGTCAGTTTTGTTCCTGGGAGGCTTTAATAAAAGATTTACCCCCTGGGGGGGGGAGCAGGACTTTTCATTTTAAACACAGAAGAAATTAATTAAAGGCACAGTAGCTCTAAAATTGTTGAGGACTTTTCTTTAGGAGCATTCCAGCATGGGAGTCTGGGTTAGAATGCTGGCACACTTAGGCACACACTTCTGAATCACTGGTTGCTAATCCAGTTGCCAAAATGTTATACAGTCGTACCTTGGGTTACGTACGCTTCGGGTTGTGTACTTTTCGGGTTACGAACTCCACTAACCCGGAAACGCAACCCGAAGCGTGGCGATTCGCACATGCGCAGAAGCGTTTTCACACTCCATGCATGCGCAGAAGCGATTTTGGGGGGGGGGTTGGTATGCGCATGCACAGAACGAATTATTCGGGTTACGCCTTTTCGGGTTATGTACTGTAACCTGGAACGAATTAAGGACGTAACCCGGGGTACCACTGTATAGTAAAACAAAACAAAAAACCAAAACTTAAGATTTGTGAGAAGGCAGCCTGGTATACAGTAGTTTTAGTCAGCTTCAAAATGAAGCCAGTTTGGGAAATCCACACAAACCTTTCTCGATTATTGCAGACCAGACTGAAGAGTGAAATTTCAAAGCAACTGAAAGCTTTGGTTACAACTTAATTTTGTTTGGTGTCATTTCATTGGCTTTTGAGTTTGAGAAATATGTTTGGGGAAATTGAGGCTACAATCCTGAACACCATTAAAAGGGGATTAGGCCCCAATGAACACAGTGAGGCTTACTTCTGCATAAAAGGTGGATGTAGGAGCATTCCAAGGGGGTTGTGTTGCCCGCCCTGCAGTCTGCTCAGAGACCTCTTACATCCATAGGTGAATTGCACTCTAAAATACGTTTTAACAACATTTATTGCCTCTAAATGTGAATAGACAGTCTTTGGATACCAATGTGCAATGTGGTACTAAATGCAGGGGCTTGGCTAGGGTACAGAGGCCACAGCTTAAACTTTTCTGCACCACATAGATAGAAGCAAAGTTTACATATTAAAGACGTACAAAGAGTTGTGTGGATTGAAATAAACCTTTTGAATCATGTAAAATATTTTCATGGAAAGATGTAAAAATAATAATATCTGTTTCAACAACATTAATTTTGCTGTTGCATACAGCTGACAAGGATTTAATTTGTCATTTTGAAATATATTTTAGCAGGCATTAAAAATGAAGGGTTGTTAGCACAGTGCCATCCAAATTGATGATGTGTTATTGATTACCAAGTAATAGCTGCAACATTTATTAATCATTACAGAAAATTACTAGGTAAAAAGAATACTTCTGTATGAAAAATTAGAACCACGCTTTCCCAATAGAAAAGCACTGGTTTATGGGACAGGATTCCATTGGAAATCCATAAAATGGGGACGACTACCTGTGACTCTATTTTTCAAAGGCGTTAGGTTTGCTGAACGATAGAAAGAATAGTAGGCCAATAAATGGCAAACAGACATAATGCTGAGGGATGCATTGAGAACTGAAGGCCAATGAGCAAATGGATCAAGTATTGATAAAGGATGCTACTTGGTAGAAAAGTTACCACCATACAAATGTACAAGGCACAGCATCTAATCTCATTATAAGCACTGGCCGAGAACTCAGATTAAGGAGTGAGGAATAGGCTACATAGTTGAATTTGAAAGTAGTTGAGATCTTTAATTATATTTTGAAAGGGTGGGTTAATCAAAATAGCACACAATTTATCTTGCAAGTAATAGGAGGTCATATCCCTCATGGCTAGAATTTGCTTTGAATTAATCTAGTAGGAGACTAGTTTTGTATCTTGCACATTTGCAAAAAGTGATCAATAACAATTATATTTATTTAAATAAATGTATATTATGTAAAAATGTGGCTGAATGGGTTTGGGGGGAAATTCTCTCATTTCATGTTAAAAGATTCAGTGCCCACCCCAAACAAAAAAGGAAGATATATTCAATTGGTTTATTTGGGGGGGGGGAATGCAATAATGTCCAATATAACTATACCATATATTAGACACCAAAACAATAGCTTCAAAACCTGGCAAGGCTAGAAAGCAATGAAACACTTTATCTTTACAGACAGCCTCTGTGCATTGCCACAAAGAATGCTAGCTTGTTAGATTTGCTTCGAAGTAGTGGAAGATTAGGACTGGAGTAAGGCTACAACCTACCCCAAGTTTTTTCCTGATGGCTTCCAGCTTTTCAGTAGCTGCTGCAAGTTCGGCATTTGCTTGGGCCAATGCTTGGCGTTTTGGCTCCACATCACAGTATACCTGGGAATTCCAGTATTAGAAATTCTTAAAACTATGGTAACACAAAAATGTTTTAACAAGAAGTGATGAAACGGTCATGTTTTTATCGCAAGGTGATCCACCTTCAGCTGTTTCCACAGTTTATTAGACAATATCTCAGCCGGAATTGATCGCACCCTCCCTTCTTTTCAAGTTTTCAAGACACACTTGCAAGTCATAGAAAGAAACTTCCCAGACCAGATAAATTGGATGCATTAGATATACATTTAATTAAAAGTAACATCCTGGAATATGATAGATAATCTAATACTTGTATTTCAGTAACCATTTGATATCAGATTGCTCTGCATTGGTTATTTGGTGCATCACTATTCTAGTCTCTAATATGATTAGAAGTCTTTTCCTTCCTTTGCTGAAACGTCTGGTGTCTCTAGGGGAGGCTGGTTTTCTTTTTTAAGGACAAACAGAGCATTGGCCCATCAACTTCAACTTGCCCCCAGCCTCCCTTGCCTGGCTTCTTATTTACAAGAGGAGAATACATTGCCTGTTCGTTTCTTCCTCCTCAGTCTCAGTTTTGCCTTTGTAGAACTAATGAGGGAGGAGGATGCAGAATGAGTTGGTTTTGCTGGTCACTGGCTGCAATTCTGCCCATCATTAGCTCTAGCTTCACCTACTGTTGACCTTCTAGCCTTCTACCCTACCCATCCCATCCAGCCACCATTGGTTTTCTATCGTTACATTGCAAGGTGCTTTATGAACCCAACATCCTACCCCTTATGAGGTTTAAAAAGCAGTACTTGATGGTATACTGAAAAAGATGGTGGCATGATTTTTTTTTTAAATACTGGGTTGTATCCAGACTGTATCAGCCATTCTTTAGCCTCACTAAAACCAAGTTAATGATATGCTAATCATGCATGATTTAAGTCCCATTGCTTTCACTGTACCCACACACATATCACAAGGTTGGTTCTCTATGATGTGCCATAGCCTGAAAACTTGACTTTGCCATGCCGTTCTTAACATTCTAATAGAGTGCCAAATACTATTCAGCATTTCCATGGTGCATTTAGAGTGTTCAAAGTGTTTAACAGACATTATTTCACTAATGATGGTAACACCCCGATAAGGCATTTTCCAGTGCTTTTGAGGCTGAGAGATGGGGACTTGCATAAGACCACCTGGTGAGTTCATGGTGAAGTGGAAGCTTGAACTGAACTAGCTCACATATCTTAGCAGCTAGATCATAGCTTAAGAGGGACATCCATTTGATATGTTATAATAAAAATATGTTACACAAAGTTTGTGCCCTGTGCAATCTTCATCTTGCTATTCTCTGCTGAAAATATTGCTTCTCCAATGAGCAGCTACCCAATACCTAAGCTATTCCCCCAATTTATTTCTCCAGTTGCAACAAACACATTCAGTACCTCATAGAATTTTACTATGTTGATAACCCAAGCACAGAGACCAGCTGCTGCAAATGACTTAGTGCGAACCAGGTTTGGGTTGAATTCCGTGTCTTTCAAGTAATGTTCTTTGACCACTTTTAGACAATTCCCTGGGATGTGCTCCTTGTCATAGTTAATTAAAGCTTGCAAGAATTCATCAACCTGGAAGGCAGTTAATGCACTTAACATTATTACTGTTGAATAACACTTCAAGCCTGCAAGTCGATTTCAAAATACAAAAGGTTAAAACCCAAACAAGTGTAGTGACCCCCATTTTTAAAATAGCAAATAAGTATTGATCTAAAGAGTAAGCCATTTTATGCATATTCACTTGCAAATGATAAGTAGAATCCTAGAAGCATAGAATTGTAGAGTTGGAAGGGACCACAAGGATCATCGAGTGAACTCTCTGCTGTGCAGGAATATTTTGCCCAACGTGGGGCTCAAACCCACAACCCTGAGGAAGTTTACTCCTGTGTCTCAATATATACATGAACATTATTACAGTGGTACCTTGGGTTAAGTACGCTTCAGGTTAAGAACGGACCTCCAGAACGAATTAAGTACTTAACTCGAGGTACCACTGTATTTAAATTCAGGTTCATATCATCATGTTGCAATGCAATTTAATAGATAGTGATAATGTTTCAAGAACCTTTCCCATGAAGAGTTTAGCTGCTTTCCAGGTTCGGTCTTTCGGTACTTTCCCTTTATTCGCCAGTAGGACCATTACAGCAGCTGTAACGTTGGTCACTGCAATTGGTGGGTTAGGGAAGGCTTTCAGTTCAGAAAGGTTCACCTGAAGAACAGCAACAAAGATGGTGCTGAAAGAAAGCCAAACGCATGCTGGGAGAACAAAGGGCATTTTGACAATTTGAAGAGATTGGCAGGGGTTAGGATTGCTCTGCCTAAGTATGCTTGGGGAAAGCTGCATGGACATAGGTGTGTTGGTGGCAAGGCTCAACCTAAGGCATTCCAGGGGTTCAGCCAGGGGTGCCCTTGGATCGGCTGACAGTCAATGTAACTACGGAGGGAATAAAAGACACAAGCTCCATCTTCACCTTGCACCCTAGCTGGCAGAGTTTTGGAGATGGCAGATTGTCCACCAGTTAACTCCTGTCCCAATCCCATTTATGATTGTTCCGTAACTTGGCTATCTGTGATCCCCTTCCTCTACTAAAGCTAAAGATAAGCAGAGAACAAATGAAAACTGTAAGAATATAATGGGTGTTATTGTATCAGAGCAAAAGATCATACATTGCAACATTCTGCACCCAATATATAGTCACAACTGGGATGCCACTGTTTCCATGGTTGCATAAGAGATACTAAGTTCTAATGGGGGAAATATTAATTGGTTTGGATATTTTTGTGTTATTAATTATACTGTTCTGTGTTTAACTAGGATAAGCGTAGCACATTTTATCACACAGTGGAGCTAGAAGGTTGTTTGTTTCTCGCAAGTAGATACAATTCCAAATGGAATCTGATGCAAAAACTGATCGCTAGAATGGGTTCATGAAGTCTTTCATCTTTCATTAAAACTATCGAATTGATACACCTCATTGTCACAAAAGGTAGATTCAAAAACACAGAAGTGTTGAAAAGATTACCCAGGGCCAATTAATGTGCTTGGGGCACTGGTAAAATGCAACATATCCAAACTGAAGGAATGCTGTTTGGATAACATGAAATAATATAATATAGCTTGGCATTCATTACATGAAAAATGGAATAATCTGGAAAGACCGACAAAGAGAAAAAGACTTAAGTCTGCTCCATGAGAGCATGAAAACTACCCTAGTAATTATCTCAAACACTACATTCTTGGAAAAGTGAGCAGGCTTATTTGGGGCAGCGGGGTGTGTGTGTGAGAATTTGCAGTCAACAGGTCACATGGCAGACAACCATACCATAGTTTGCTATTTACCTTATTAAGTGTATTTAAAGCTGCAGTAGCAGCCACCAGGGCAGGTTCTGCTTTCACCAGGTCATCCTCACACTCTTTCTGTTTCTGAGATACTTCTGCTTGGATGGCAACAACCTATTTGAACACAAACTCTTAAGTTTTGACTAAGGCGGCAATCACGGAATTAACTTCTTCAAAGTAGGCTCTAATTAAATCAGTTGAGACTTAATTCTGAGCAAAAACGGTTAGGAATAAAATGTAGGGAAGGCAGTGACTTCCTGACATTGCAATACAGCCATACCTCGGGTTGCGAACGCTTTGGGTTGTGTACTTTTGAGTTGCGTACTCCGCAAACCCGGAAGTAAAGATCGCCGTGCCACACACGCACAGAGCGTTCCACGCGGTCTGCGCATGCGCAGAAGCGTGCGCAATTCGCGCATGTGCAAAAGCGTGATATCGCGCTTTCGCAGATGCACAAAATGGACGTTTGGGTTGCATACTTTTCGGGGTGCGAACGGCACACCGGAATGGATCAGGCACGTAACCCGAGGTACCACTGTATTGCTAAAGCTATTATTAAAACTAATTTATTTATCATGTTCTGTACATGATGAACCACTTTTATTTCAACAGGTTAAAAAAAAAAAAAAGAGATGACCAGTGTTTATTTTTGCAATATGTACCATTAAAATGTTTCTGGATCTCTATAGTTGAAAGATGTATCTGTTGCCCAATGCCCTCCTAATTTGAATAAATTACATTGTTTAATCTTTGTAGACCAATTTAAGCCTTTTGAGGCAGTTTTAATTAATTTAATAATGATAAATGATAATAATAATAATGTTTCTCCAGCCACTCTGGGCGGCTTACAGCATTATAAAAATTTGTAAAAACATAAGACATTAAAAAATTCCCGATACAGTTCTGCCTTCAGATGTCTTCTAAAAATCAGATAGTTGTTTATTTCCTTGACATCTGATGGGAGGGTGTTCCACAGGGCGGGCGCCACTACCAACAAGGTTTTAAATTTATTATAATCAGTGATATGTTGATCATTCATTTTTAAAGTGTTTTAGGCAAGCAGTTAAGGAAATATAGGATGAGGTACTTTGAGGGTCACAAAAAGTAAGTCTTATTCTTGAAAGTGTTGACAGGAAGTTATCTCCTGATAATCACACTATGTGCTGAAGCTTATTACTTTAAAAAGTGTGTTGTGAAACATGTCAACAGCATCCCCCAATCCTAACACCATCAGAACAACTTGGTCTGTACAGTGATCCCTAGATAGCAGATATCCTCTCTAAAGGGTAGCCAGAGGGGATATTTGATCTTAGTCCTAAATTCCACAGCCCTGCCTGCTTTTTTGAGAGGAATAGGCAACATTTCCCCCACACCTCATCACTAGAATGGGTGGAAACTCTGCCTTTTACATTTTGCAGATGCCAGAGCTGGGGTGTTGAGGGCTATAAATGCTGGATTTGTGGGTGCAGGTGTGCTGCAGGCGTGCTTGGGAGTGTATGTATGAGTGGGGCTCTGAACATTGTAAAAACAGGGTCAGTCCAAAGACCAAAAATGGTGTCCAGAGGCAAACTGTGGTCACTGATGATGTCCATCACTACATCTTTGGGAATTTAACTATGTACCGTGTGAAGAAGCATTTCCTTTAGTCTAACCCAGTGATGGCCAAACTTGGCCCTCCAGCTGTTTGGGGACTACAACTCCCATCATCCCTAGCTAACAGGACCAGCGGTCAGGGATGATGGGAACTGTAGCCCCAAAACAGCTCGAGGGCCAAGTTTGGCCATCACTGGGTTAGACTCTAACCTGAATCTCTCAACACTCAGCCTCATTGGATGACCCCATGTGCTAGTATCATGAGATCTTACTCATGCAATAAGCCTTCATGGCAGCTCCCAGCCGCTGCCAAGCTATTCCTGATGGCTGGGGGATCCATCAGCGTGGTGTGGGATGTGGCACAGGGCCTGTAGCAGGAGAGTTCAAAGGAAATACGGGGAATGAGTGGAAATGCCTTTTGGCTCATGGTTCCTAAGTTGTTCTGGTTTACAAGTCATTAGGTTGGGAAATAGCAAGATGTGACACTTTCTTTCTTTTTTTAATGATACTTTCAGTATGCATCTAGTTTTATGTAACAGAACTAAAAAAGTATCTTGGTTAATGAAGCCAAATATAAGTAATGTTAATGTGAAACACGAGTTCAGTATGCAGAAGAAAAGGACACGGAATCTGGACAGCTAATGCTGAACCCCAGAAAGTACATCACAGAATGCAAAATTTGGAAGTGAAACTGCAGGTCAGTGAAATGGACTTCAAGAACAATTGAGCTGTTCAATTGAACTAAAAAAAAAAAAAGCCTTTAAAAACCTGAAGTGCTCAGAGATGACTCTCTGACCTTTACTGTATTACATACAGGCCTGATTCCCAAGATCCCCATCCATTATATGCTTGAATGAGTTCAGTGCTTATTGTTCTTTCATATCATTAAAAGAGCTAAAAGGTTGGAAAAATGCATAATGTAAAGAAAGGTCAAGTGGTAATCATGGTGTGAAATGTTGAAACATGTGTAAGTATAATAATTCTTCAGATTTTATGCTCCCTGGAGAGGTAGGTGTTCAAAATTGTTCACCTACAAAGGTTTATTCTGTACTAAATATAGCTCAACAACACTAAATTGTGGAATTGCACTGACCTTTTGCTCCTCTGCATCAGCGATGGCCTTTTCCTTGCTCACTTTCTCAGTCTGAAGCCCTATCTTGGTAATCAAAGCTTCAGCATCTTGATTTCTCAGTTGCAGTTCTGCCTCTTGAGAGGCAAGTCTGTGTTTTAAGTCCTCCACCTAAAGAACAGCAAAGGTATTAGTTTGGAACAGGTGTTTCTGGAAACCGTGTTTAGTAGAGACAGCTTTCTGAAAAGGTGGGTTCTCAACAGCTGGATATCAATGAGAGCGTTTTTGTGACTATTAACTGAAACAAGACCCCAAGTAATGATTTGATCTGCCTTAATTGCTTAATAAGTGAACACTGTGGGGCACACTTTTTTTTCTTCCCTTCCCTTTATCCATTACAGAAATGCATACTTGCCTCTCTTCAAGCAGTTAAAAGAAAGCACACAGAGCTCCCAGTTTTAAAAGACAGAATGAACATCTAAACCAGGTTTACTATTATATTATTGGTATGTTTCATACACTCATAATCACTGAACTGAGACTGTGTATTAATTGAAGTATTGATTGCTAGTATTACACTCTACTAAAAAGGGGAAATTACCTGTACAAAGCTCAGTAATTTACCATTTTCCAGGGAGAACAGGTCTAATAAAGAACATGAGTTATGATAACTAAATAAAAATCCCATGTTCAGAGGCG
The DNA here is from genome assembly GCF_009819535.1 of Lacerta agilis. Classification (NCBI taxonomy): domain Eukaryota; kingdom Metazoa; phylum Chordata; class Lepidosauria; order Squamata; family Lacertidae; genus Lacerta; species Lacerta agilis. Next base: position 23,669,177 of record NC_046323.1, read on the forward strand.
GTGTATCACTGGATATCAGTTTCTTAGGGAACAAACTATAGGAGAAAGCTCTTGCCCTCAAGACTTGGCTTATGGGTTTCCTAGAGCCTGGCCTCTGCTGGAAGCAGAGAAGATGATGGAGTAGAATATTAAATGGGCCCTTGCTCAGATATCCAACTGGAATGTTACTTGGAATGAGACCTACTTTCATGATAAACCATGGGTGTATTAGCCGTCTCTGGGACACGGCTTCTGCGGCTTCCGATTGAGTGCAGAAAGCTCCTGCAGCCAATCGGAAGCTGTGCCTTGGTTTTCGAACTGTTTCAGGAGTCGAAGTCCAGGCTCTTGGACTTACCTAATATTGTTGTTGCTCCTCTTAATTTCATTTATGAATTACTGTCCATTAGGCACCCTGGAGCAATTTACTATATAAAGGAATTTGCAATTATATAAGAGAGCAGCTGCTATGAATTGTGATTAATTACTGCTACTGTTTACTGCTGCTGCTACTACTACTACTACTACTACTACTATTACTACCTGAGAAGCTGTTGTTTTCAGCTTCTGAATGCCATTCACAAGCCGTTCCTTGTGCTGGGACATTTTCTGGATTTTCTTCTCCAGGAGGTTCTTATAAAGCATGATTTGTTCCAGAAAGCTTTTGGGAGTTGTATAGTTGTATCTCCTCTCATTCAGCCGAAACTTTGCACTCATCTCATTTACACTGGTGTGAGCATAGGCCATGAAATGGCAAATAGAGTCATGAAACTGGGGCTGAAAACATAAAAGAGCATGAAAGGGCATTTAAATTTCAAGTGTTAAAAATTCAGCTAATGAAATATATAGTCAACTGCAGCAGAAACTACTGATTCTAAGACAAGTATGCACAAACATATGACTTTTAACATTTAAAAGTACCTAGACATCTATAAAACATTGTTTTTCATTATATGAATATTGTGTATTTATGTACAGTATGTCTCTACATGTGATACACACACACACACACACACACCACTTAAATTGCTGCACTATCAATGTAAGCAATTTCCATTTTGTCCTCAGTGACTTCTACCATACTTAACTTTCTAATTTGTGGAATCACATCTCCCTCATTTTAATGATAATTTATTGCATTCAGTACAAGATGTACCCAGTTCAATTAATCAGGGGAAACTTAAAAATCAATTAATATGAATTAAATGAGCTACTGCAACTCTTAGAAAAGTCACACATAATTTACCAAAGAATTGTCAATAATACTTAGGAGATCTTTAGGAAAATTACTCATGAGCGGTTGTTGATACAGCTAAACGTTTCGAGCCAGCATAATTAATATTACAAACAGGTTCATTTAGACAACTTGTAATTTATCTCCGAAACCAAACTTATTTTTAAACACAGCTTCTTTAAAAAGAGCTGCTTTTAAACTATAGTAATGAGAGTGCAATTTAAATACAAAGAATCAGTATGTGTTGGGTGCAAAGTGACCAAACTCCTGTTTCCCCAAAGAAATGTTTTGTCTATGTTCAAATAACTTTTTGATGAGACCAGAATCCGCCTTAGAGCTTAAGAGGCTAAATTACTCAGCCCAACATTTTCTCTCTTCTGCAAGTGCCCTCTCTCTCTCTCTCTGCCATGGGGACTTTCTTACAGAACGACTGGCTTCTTCCCAGCCATGATCCTTATGAGAGACCTTTAGGCAGCAGTTCTGAAAAGCCTTTGGTAACAACAGTTTCATTTTAAAACCAGCCTGGGTAGAAGCTGGTTCCGGTAGAGCTGGAAGTGGCTTGAGACAACTTGTCCTGGTGGGGCAAAATAACTATTGTTGTCAAGCTTAACAAAATGGCACAGCATGGGAGGCATGCTGGGCCAGAGAGCAGCTGGTTGTAATTCACACTGTTTTTCAGAAAACCCTAATCGTTCTGAGCAGACCTCTTTGATGATTGGTCTTCCCTGCATTTTCAATTTGTCACTTTCTCTTATGATAAGGTCAGCAGTGACAGCACTTCCTGACATTAACAGCTGTGGCTTCTAAAAGGGTCATTGTGGAACTACTAATTGCAGTAATTTCATTAGCATAAATTATTTATTCTGCCGTTCATTTATCTCCAAGGTTTTGGTGGTGTTTTGTTCAATACCACACCTTATTCCCCCCTCCCCCCCCCCACTGTATCAGCTCCATCAGGCAGCAAGGCAAACAATATGATTAATGCTAATTTGACCCTTAAAAAAAAGAATTATGCAAATTGACCATTTTTATTTAACTCTGAAGGATTAAACAGCAGTAAACCAATAACCAACACAAATTTCTTCTAAATAAAATGTTTTAAAATGTTCCCAGTGACAACTAGGAAATCTTTTAAGGTCTGTTTCTCAAACATATACACACAGACAAGCCCTGATCTAGCATACGATTAGAAATAAATTTCCATGCATTGATATCCCTTTTAAAACATGTTACCATACACATAAAAGGATGAAGTATGGAGCAGGAAAGCCCTGTAGCCAGCACCAGTTGCCATGTCTGCAGTAGGCTTTAGCAACCAGGATGCATTGCTACACAGGTGGTTGCTGCCGTCTGATAATTAGCTGTTTAGGTTTGTTTTGAGGTACTGATTCCAGGTGCCCTTCTTCTTCCCTGGCCAGTGATTGGATTAACTGAATTTAATTTTGTTCCATGTTTCCGTCATACAAGAATATGGTATGTAAACTTGTTGTTTAATTTGTGTGTTATGTTACTTAGTTTGTATAAGTATTATGTTACATCATGTTTTTTTAATTTAGAGTATGCACGGCTGACGAAGCCCGGTTGGGCGCAACAAGGTATTATCCCGGAATCCTTGTCGTGCCATACCTTCAAGTTTTCCATCTGATCCGATATCTACATACAAGGAACGTTAGAATCCTCAAAGCAGCGATATGTGGAACATTAAGCATACCATATTGTGGTTATTGCCAATATGCCAATTTAGGAACCGAATGGACTTTATCTCCTGACCATCCATTGGACTTTAATTTCTCGATATGTTCTGTTTGCATGCTGTGTTGGTCAATGGAATTACCAGTACACTTTGTGAGATATTATATACTGAATTGTGTTTGAAATAGAAGTTACATAGTCAAAAGCAGCAGCAATCACCTGGCAGAGAAGATCACCAGAGGCAGTAGTGGTATGTATGGCAGCTCATTGTTATGAACTGAGGCCAAATGGTTTTCCTTTGGACTTTTATCACAGGGAGGAGTTCCACAAAGGCAGGCATCACCACTCTACATGTGGAGTTCCTCCCAGTTCTGATGTAAATTTGCATGCCGACTCACATGGGAGCTCCATGTGTACATTTTTCATGTAGGCAGCAACACTGTCCAAGAATCCCATGCGAAATGCAAACTTGGCTGCGACATCTCATTTTGATTGATTATTTCATTCTCCCAAACTTCCAGCCTGCCTTGATTTATTTATTTATTTATTTATTTAACAGTGTCTCATTCAATGCAATTACTATAGCTTTGTAAATCATGGGGTTGGGTCAATTAGAAGTTGACTCTAGGTTCTACTAATGAATTTAATTACATATCTTGAATTTGTTGTTACAAGTTTACTGGATAATGCAGCTCATGCACACTAATGACCATTATATGTGGTCAACTGTCCTTTAAACAAATGGAAATAAAAGGTTTCCCCTAGATATCTAAAATCAGTGTGGAGTAGATAAATTGTAAAATAAGAGAGAAAGCCACTCTACACCCATCAATCTTCAGCTGATTGAATACACTAGAGAAAGGGAGCAGGAATTTATTTTTATTTTTTTGCAAGGAGGTTACGTATCATTTTTTTAATGTGTTATCTAATAACCCTCATGCATAGTATCTTTTGATTTTGATTATGCCACTCTTTCATCTCATCCCTCTTTTTTAAGGACATTTAGTTCCTCAAATCAAGGCACAGAGTAGAGCTTTACACCTCCCCATTATTTCTCCCACTACCTGTTACGCCTGTCACTATGTTGAGCATAATGCTCCTGTTCCTTCTTTTAGCCTTTGAGTGCTGTTGTTGACTGGAGGCTAAAAACAAATGGGCAAAACCCAGACTCCACGTGCACTTGGGTTAGTGGTGCTGTTCTACCCTCACCTGTGGAATACCCCCGTTCCCAAAGGCACCTTCTTTATTATATTTTCAAGAGCAGGTGAAGACTTTTCTTCTTCTTCCAGGCCTTTTAAAAATCTGTGCTTTTAAGTGTTCTGAACCACTGTTTATGTGCCATATATTTCTAGTTGCCTGCTTTTATTCTTCCCTTTGCTGAATTTTATGCTACTAAATTTTAAGTTGTATGTTACCATTTTAATTGTGGCATGCCCAAAGAAGTGTGTCATAGAGTAGCCTCATTATTATTATTTTATTTACTATATTTAACATATATAATAGGTACATTATTAAAATAGGATGCAACACTGCCTGCAGGTTAATTGAACAGACGCTACACTTCACAAAACCCTTAGAACTGCAAAAGCAGTTTTGTGCAAGCTTTGAGGAGTCAGCTTCTCTCTCTCTTTCTCTGTCTACCCTAAAATACTAAAGACAAGAACAATTTAAGAATTGGAAAAACATGGCTTCCCTTCAGCAAAACCATATATTGGGGTTTTGCTGTACATCTCAATTCCTTGTACAGGAATTATCTTTGTAGGCCCCAATTAACATTTTTGTTGTTGCTGCTGCCATATTCATCCAGGACCTCTCTCATTCAGTTCGTGCCATGCAGGCAGTTTCTCAAAAAAGTGATTGTTTTGGTACTCAAAACATCAGTCTAGTTCCACCTAGCTACTCAAGCCACTAGCACATCCCTTGCCCTGAACCACAAAATAGGTAATTTGTTCTGTCAGTGCAAGTTTTCCTGCACTGAAACGAATAGAATTATGTAGTGACAATAAGATATAAAAACAATGCTGGCTGCCAATTTGTGCTTTCGGAGGGGGCAGGATTTACAATAAGGTATGGAGATGGGTCTGCAAAACATAGGGAGAGTGTGAATTTTTTTTGGGGGGGGGGAACTTGGTGAGGGGTTTAAACTCTGATGGAAAGGTTAATAAAAATGATGGAACATAGAATAATTTTAATTTCCATCTAGATGTCCATAGCCGATTGTATCATAAAGCTTAATAATTTAAGAGCAATTCCTAATTAAAATCTAAACTGAAGTGACACTCCACGTTGGCTAAATTATTGGTATAATATCCACTGTTTTTAAAGTATGTATTTCCCCCTTTAATCAATGAGGAGTGCTTCGTAATTTTATTCTCATTCTTACACTCAGAAAGGCAATAGGTTCTAGCAACAAATTTATTCAATACACCGACGCAATAGTGTTTTGTTCAGTAAGGGTTCCTGAACATCTCTCTTGAGTTAGGAACCCACTAGGCTGCACCACCAGTAAGTATGTCACTGGATCATTAACTTCAGTGGATGTAAAATGGCATGTGCAGAATAACATCTGTAGGAGGTGCCATGACTTTCCTCTTAACTGCTACGGTTGCACTAGCTCTGATCCAATATTATAATGGTGCACACCATTGCATGTGCAGGGATTACTATGTACAGTATTTACCTTTGATTTCTAGCATTAATAATTGCAGTAACTAACTTCTGCTAGGTTTACCAGGGCAATCTTCAGCGACAACATTGACCAGTATTCATTGTAGGTAGCTCTTAAAATATTCAGTTTCTTTCCTAAAATTCGTTTTATTTTGAAGCATTGCTAAGAGGGAGAGGTTAAGTCTGGCATATTTTCTTTTTAAAAGGAATATGTAAACATATATATGTTGATAAGCATCCAGAGTTTCACATACTGGGGGGAGGGGAACCCACATAGAATAAAAGTAAAGCTTTGGGAAGCCCAGAAACTTAAATGTACTCAGAAACTGAACGCACCACAAGAAATGACAGCTCTAAATTTCTGAACAACTGCACTAATACTCTCACTGCCCTGAACAGAAAATAAAGACAAGTCTCTATATGGCCAGTAGATGTCATTGGTCACTCTTTGTAATATCAGAAAAACTGTTTCATAGCTCAGTACTGGCAGCAGAAGAGGTAAAGGAATTAAAACTAAATTTCACACCCCAGCCCTCCTTTTTACTGTTTTCAAATCATTTAGTATTATTACATTTAGATGAAATGGAAGTTTGTTTTTTTAAGTATCATTTCTCAGCAAGAAACCCTGACCACTGAAATGGGTTTCTTGCTGATGTTAAGTAAATATATTTACCGAGCATAGATCAGTTTATGCATTTCCAGAAACATAGCATGGATTTATAATTGCTGTTAAGACCAGACCTTTAATGGCTGCCTTTGTTAACATTGCAACAGTGTCTTCCTGCCACAAAATTCTCTTTTCTAGGACAGGAAAGCAATGCACTACTGAGAACTGATGCACGCAGCCCTCTTGAAATTCTATACTTCCCATCGTTACAAATTCCTTACATAACTTGATAGCATCACAGCAAACAGATACCAATGCTACTCAACACTCACTGCTATATCAAACTAAAACACTGGAATAATAGCCAAAACAAAGGTCTAGTTTTATTTTGCTTTCCTTCCTTAAAAATATTTATGGAAGAAAATTCTGATTCATTTCTAGAGTGCTGCTTTTTCAAGTTTTTGAACTATACAGTAGAAATGCCTTCTATGGCAGGAACCGAATCTTCTTTTACATCAATCTCTGTCATCAGCACCAATATTGATGTCAGGTCATTAATATCTGGCCTTCCTCAATGGTTAATCACCTTGATGCAAATCTTAACCTTCCCTGAACTTCCCATTCCTGGTCAAAGGTGATCCAGGGAGGAAGTCAAATGATGAACATAACAAAACACCTTGTAGAGCTGGAGGACAATGTTTTATGAGCATTTCTCCATCTGGCTCTTTATCACCCTCAAGAGAAAGCTGTTGTGTGGGGAGAACTAAAGAGGAAAATGAAGCTGAATGATTGATAAACTTTCGTTATAACATACAGTATTCAGTTCTGACTTCCATTTTTTTTTAGATTGTAGTTATTTAAGAATAATCCCAGTGTTATTTCTTCCCTAGTTACATCTTGCAAAAATCTGCAAGAAAAGAGAAGACAAAATGTTGTCAACTTAGATGCCCTTTTAAAGGGAGACTCGAGTTCTCATATTTTCAAAGCTGGCTGAATTTTTTGCACAGCTCTCTACCTTTAGAGAACCTTAGAAAGTGGGGTGGGGGGAGGTCAGAATTAAATCACTGCAGGGTTGCAATGTTCAACTCCTTCTATTTTCAGGTATTCAAGTGCAATTGTTTAATTTTACACACACATGCACAAAAAGCTTAAAGCCCCTGAATTGGGAAAGTTCAATTTCAGGGAGATCTCTAATAGTTCATGTAAAGATGTTAGGATCATTGTACATTTTGCCTTAAAAAAAATTCTTCCTATTTCAAACTGCCAAAATTGCGCTGAAGAAATTGGCTGCACAGTATTAGATAACCGCCACGAACTCTGCAACCTTAAATGAAGACAAATATGTGAAGAAACGAAAAGGACCCCCCCCAGCTTGTCCATGACTGATCTTCCACAGAGCTGTGCTGCTGCTTTTGCATATGACTGACAAGTTTGAAACTCTGTACCTTAATCCCAGGCGCCTCCTCAATGAACCTCCTGCTGACGGACTGCAGGGCCTCCTGCGGCCACTCATGAAACCAGTCAATAGCTGTGCAGTTAACTATGGCTGGGAACTTCCGAGCTCTAACTCTCAGTGTGGAACCGACAGGAGAAAAACACAGAATGATCTGTACAGATGAGAAGGAAGGAGGGGAAAAAAGAAAGAATGAAATATATTACATGGCGATCAAAGAGAGAGGAACTCAGTCAACTGCGGTGGCGGCGAGCCACTGCAATCAGGCTCACAAATGAAAATGCAATCTACCCAGCAGCTAATGAATTTAGGCAAATTAGGATTTTACACCCAAAAAACCCCAATGTTTTATTCACTTGCACTGTGCTTGGTGCTTCACCAAATAACTTCCCACTTGTGGGTTACCTCCCCACCTAGGTCCAGTATCAGTTAATGAACTTCATATGTATTAATCAACAAAGGAAAACCCTAACAATCATATTCAGTCAACAGAGCAATCAATTTGGCATAATACTACTTCCTGGGTTTCTGATCCTGTGTAGGGTCAGTGTGATCCAAATTATTTAAAGAAACAAATATATTCCTATTTGGGTGAGTTTTTGGTTTTGATGCAATATATCACTGCCATCCTCGAGATTTTCCTAATAGGAACCTTTTTTTTCTAATAGATTTTTCTAATAAGAACTAGACAGATGCCCATATATTTTAAAATAATCCGGTTAAATTATGCTTTGCTGTGCCTCACATCCTAGACACTTTGAAGAAAGTCCAACAGATTTAAATAGAAATTAGCACCCAGTAACTGAAGTCCTAAGTCACAACAGACATTCTCCCCTTCTATCAGTACATGTTGTCTTCCAGATGTTTTAACTAATATCTTCTGCAACACACAGTCTCTACTTTAAAGTCTGAATAGATACTTCCTATAGCTGACTCTGGAAGTACTAATTTTGCACAGTGGGACACCTGCAAAGCAGTAGCAATGCAATGCACATTCTGAAAGCAGTTTCTAAAAAGCTGTTAAAAATAATGAAGTCATGAGTGAAATTAGAGGATCGAAGACAATGGAAGGAAGGAGTTTCAGAAGAGATATATGCTACTATCTACACCCCTCCTCCAAAAAGCAGTAGCTAGAGCCAAACATTTTGAGAGCCAAAATTTCCTCCATATAAAACATAAAAACCAAACAGTCTACTTGAAGCAATGTGTGATATGGAACAGTTGTCCAAAGTAAGGCATAGACCAATTTCAATTGGAAAAAAAGTTTTGACTGTCATGTTAGTGTCTTTATTTTGCTCCATACTGTCGACATTAACCTCACCCCAAGAGCTCTTAAAAATGCAGCCAGGAAACAGTTCTATAATATACAGCAGGTGGAGAATGCTGTCTTTACTATCATAGAGTACTGTGCACACGTCAATAATTTCTGGCCACCAGAGTTCAAGAAAGTGGTGGACAAACTAGAGAACAATATGGCAACATATATCTAGAAATCATAGCTTATGGAAGATATCAAAGACATTGGGAATATTTATCCCTCGATGGGCGCAGGCAAAATGTGACACAGAAAACTTAAATCTTGAAAACAACGGGTTCTGAATTTGCTAGTCACTAAACATAGAGGAAAGGAAAAAGGCCTTGTACGGTGTTGTAATATCTATGGCGTTCATATACCTAGTATTTAGCTGTTCATCACTAGTTAAAAATAAGTCCAGTATTCTTATTTATAACCCCCGATCCATTGTTTCTTACTTTTAGCTGCAGTCGTACTCTATCTAAAAAGAATCTCCAGCAATTTTCTCTACTGTCAATAACACCAAGTCCCCGTATCTCACTCCTAATTCCTGCAATTATACCATCCATATCTTCATCACTGAATAGATCTGGAACTTCTCCTACAATAAAATAAAAGGGGGGGGTGAGGAAGTACCCATAATTACAAAATGAACACAACCGAATTACAAGTTTCATTATGTTTTGCTCTTTTGGCTATAAACCTAGAAACACTTTTTTATTTCGGCTGACTCTGGTAACAAGTAAGTGTCTGAGAAATGACATTAGCTATTTTCTACAATTTTGTCCACCTTGTGATCTTTAACATAAGGCAGTTCAAAAATTAAAAAATGCTGTCACAAATCTTGTATATTTAATAACAATTCCCTTGCTACAAACATAAACAGCTCCAATCTAGACCATTTTGTTTTGGAAAATGTGCCTTACAAAACTACAGGTTAGGACAGGCATCCCCAACCTGCAGCCCTCCAGATGTTTTAGCCTACAACTCCCATGATCCCTAGCTAACAGGACTAGTGGTCAGGGATGATGGGAATTGTAGTTGAAAACATCTGGAGGGCTGAAGGTTGAGGATGCCTGGGCTAGGACATCATCATTCCTCCCAAATAGGGTTTCTGTAATGTCTCTAATATTAGTATAAAATTTGCCTCTCTTAACAGGAAGAATATGTTGATGATATTATTATTATTATTATTATTAGTATTATTATTATTATTTAACAACAACAACAACAACATACCACCTTATATCTGAAGGTCTCAGGGCGATTCACAGAATATGCTTAACCTAACTAAAATGCTCTCATTTAAATCATTGCGACTTTACCACTATTGATCAAAGTACATGTAAAAACTACACTATCCCACTTTCTGGCATGATGGAGTCAATCCATTCAATCAGTGTAAGTGAATCAATTTAAAAGAAACACCTACAAATGGAACTTGCACCTATACATTCCATGACCTTGATATTAGCTTCTGAAGAGCAACATTGTTTTTAAGCAAAGTAGGCACAATACCCTACTTAGCTGGGTTAATACACTTTTCCCCAAAGGACATCCTAGCCATACAGGAAAGCATCTCAAAGACAAATAATCTCCTTTTTAAAGTTCATTGAAACGGCAAATAATTTGTCATTGGGAGGATCTTTCAAGAAATGTGTAGGTCTAATCACCTGATGCCAACAAGTCATTAATCAGCACAAGAAAGCGTTCATCTGGAACTTGAGCATCTGTCAGCAAAAACACAGTGGGAATGTTCTTGGCTCCCGTCTTTATATACAGATTGGCAAGATCTACCTGTAAGGAAAGTAGGCAATCATTCATGTTACAATAAAACGTTGAAACAAAAATGGGTGGCACGGTAACCAGTGTGAAAATACATGCCACTTGAGAGCTACTCGCTGCTGTTTAGCATCTTTGCTTCATTTACATGGCGCGTCCTTTTACAGAGGATTATATTTAAAAACAAGCAAACAAACCCAGATGTGTTTTAAGATACCAGGTGAAGAGAACTGTGGTTTGATAAGTTTGCGAGGAAAAAGGGGAAACAAGTAGAAATCAATGAAAGAAAATATTTCCCCTATTATTCAGAAAATTGTTACAGTGGTACCTCTGGTTGCGAACATGATCCGTTCTGGGGTGCCATTCGCACTCTGAAAATTCCGCAACCAGAGAGGCACTATTGCGCATACGCAAAGCACAATAGAGCGCTTCTGCACATGTGCAAACTGTGCAGAATGATTCTGCACGCGCAGCGAAACCTAGAAGTAAACACTTCCGGGTTTGCCGCATTCTTAACCTGAAAAAACGCAACATGAAGCGTTCACAAGAAGAGGTATGACTGTTCTGCCAAACAAACCAGCATCAAGAACACTTCAATCGTATTAATAATGCCTGTTCCATGGTTGGAAGTATTTCACTGCATACTGATTTTATTTTCAGGAGAAATATCAAAATGAATTCACGAAGAAGAAAAATGCAGAGCTAGGTACACAATTCAGGTTATTTGAGCAACTGCTTAGGGTCACAAGACATCTTTGCAACGGTGCCTATTAAATATTCTCCAGGCTGTCAGGCAGACCTTATTAACATAATCAGATCCCACGCAGTTCAGCAAGTTCCCCAGCCACATAGGTGGGGTTCATCGCATGGGTCTCTCTCATGGAATTTGTATTCCTGTCAAGGCGGGAGTCGGTCAGCAATAACTCACGAAGTGCCAATGAAGTTAACTCTTTATTTAAAGAAACAAAACAGCTCAGGCCAAGAGATCACAGCAACTCTTCTAAATAGCCTACTTTCAAGCCTAGCAATTCTGAGGGCAATTATGTAATAATTGTTGTTTTTACCCTGAGGTCTTGAATTGTGTAGTCTTTCTTCAGTGTAATCTGAAACACTTCAAGAGATCCAATATAGGCGGCCAGTCTTGATAAGCTTTGTTTTCCACTGCCACCCACTCCAATCAAAAGCGCATAGCCACGAGAGGACTGCAAGATTCGGCTAATGCGACATCTGATGATGGAAAAGGAGCAACATGACTAATGGCCACAGAAGAGTTATCTTATCTGTAATTTTTTAAAATATTTCTAAAGCACACTTCATCTGATGCATTTTTTAGGGGGGGTGTATAATAAATGTAGAAATTAATTTAAAATACATACATTCGAACAATTTATAGACTCAGAAGCAACAAAGGACTATAAAATTTAAAGCAGGCTGAGGCAATATAACCCTTAGAGTGCCACACACACACACACACACAAACTGGAGGGGGGGAGAAAGAGAGAGAGAGAGAGAGAGAGAGAGAGAGAGAGAGAGAGAGAAACTGGTGCAAAGGAGATTGTAATTGTGCAACCAGCTGTACCTTTATGGAGAGGGAATTTTGAAGCTACGGCACCACTGCAGAAAACAGTTCTATTAACCGTATACTACACCAACTGTCCTACATGAAAGTGGTGCAGTAGCAGCATTTTGTGGCTTTCTCCTTGATATTCTACATGCAAAAATGGCTAATTCCAAGCTAGAATTTACAAGTTGTATGCCATAATTTTGTTCTGATTTAACCTACTTTCTAGCAAATTTATAGTCTGTAGTGTTAATGTTTTATGTAAACCACATACAATTTTTTTAATAGTATGAAGCAGTAATAAAAATAAATAAATGAACTATGCTAAATTCAGGCCATAGTTAAGACATTTACTTACACGTGTTGTATAGCATCCTCAAATAAGACTAAGTTCATAGATGCATTCAGTTCATTGTAGTTCTCAAGAGCCTCCACAAGGATATTTCTTAGTCCTTCCCAATCCTTGACAGGCATATAGTTAGGCTCTGATACGCCATTTGCAAAATGACAGTAAATAAGTGGTTGCTGGAGAAGAATGTGATCGTCCAGATCCTATTAAGTTGGCAACATAACATCAAAAGGAGAGACTGAAACACAGGGATATACACAACTTGGAAATGCATTGCTATTTACCCTACCTTAAATGTGCAGAGAATGCCCTACATACTGCCAAGACCAGAGGTTGTTACTCAGCATAATAAATAAATAAATAAAATGTGTCAGTGTATTGATAGCATCTGTCAGGGAGCTGTCCCCGGCTCAGCGCAGGGTGGTGGAAGGACTCTCGGGCTGCTACAGAGAGCCTCAGCCCCACCTGACCAGTAGCACCTCCTCGTCCAGCGGAGGGAGCAGCGAGGTCTCCAGTGGGGAGGGGCAGGCAGCTCAGGAGCTCGAGAGCCGAGGCTCTGGGGATGTTGGAGAGACCCTGCACTCAGCGGGCGAGGAGGGAGATACGCTACTTCTGTCGCCCCAAGTACGCAGAGGGGTGAAACGAAAAGAGGGGAGGCAGAGATTTTGTATACTGAAACTCTTATGTTGGGGTCAGAACCGGAAGGGGCCACTCCCGGATTCTGCAGACGGTTGATACAGACATGAACTTTTTAGCTCTGCACTGTACATAGTATGCACAATAAAACTACTAAAGAAACGGTTGGAGTTGTGCCTGGTTTCTCATGAGCAACCATCCAAGGACCTTACAGCACCCAACACCAAAATCCTGGGTGACCTATCCCAGTGGTTTCATGTAGCTGTTAAGAAGGATCGGAAACAAGATGGAACCCTGCAGGGCCTGAAAAGCCAATGGCCAAGGGGTTGAACAAAAGTTGTGAGATAAATTCAGTCATCTCTTGAGTATAATAAATGGATTCAATGCCCACTAACATAGAATCCAGATTCAAGATAACCTTAACAAGATTGGAGAACTGGGTGAAAACTAAACACAATGAATTTCAACAGAAAGAAATGTAAGGTTCTGCACTTAGGCAGGAATAATCAGATGCACATATATAGGATGGAGGGCGTCTGGCTTGATAAAAGTACATGTGAAAAGGATCTGGGGACCTTAGTAGACCACAAGCTTAACATGAATCAACAGTGGGATGCAGCAGCAAACAGGTAACAGAATTCTAAGCTGCATCAACAGAGGTATTGTGTCCAGATCAAGGGAAGTAATAGTACCACTTTATTTTCCATTATAAGTCTTCTTTGCTAAGTGCTCATTCAAGTTTCTTTTACTAAATCTTCTTCAGCTTGCTAGCGTCCATCATTTGTTTCTATCACCATTTCTAGCAAACTCATCCAGAGAGTTATATGCAGGCTATATGCAATTAAGTTATTTTTCCCTCATTCAGAACTGCCTTGAAATGTTATTTTTGCACAGCAATGTATGTGCATGTATAACAGATTGCTACTAAGAATATGCTGTTTTGTGTCATTGTTTTAAGGGCAAGATATATAAAAAGTTGAAAATATGGGTTGCTATACATCTAGAAACATCAGTGGCAAAAAAAGGAAGCAAAATTAGACATGCTATAAATAAGTTACTTTTTAGTTACTACAGCCATTATTTATTTAAATAAAAATAATTTATTGTATTTCTATTTTTTTTTTCTAATTAAAGAGAGTGCCACTGAAGTTTAGCTGCAGCCACACAGTTTGCACTATCAGTCTATCGGTCGGTTATCTTATTGCAGCATGGATCTGGGTTCTTAAATGAACCCCTATCAAACAAACACCTCACTACTGTGATTCCCCCCCCCCCCAATACTAAATTCTCTTCATCAATCTGACGTATAATTTTTTTCCTTCCTATGCTTCATTATTAGAAGGAAACGCAAAACAGCTTGTTATTTTGGCCATACTACTTTTTTTGGTAGGTTGACTTTAACCCAAAATAGTTTTCAAATTGGCAAACTTGTCACCAGCGCTGCAGTAGTAGGCAACCATTACCAGCCCAGAGCTTTACCTCAAAGAATCTGTGTGCAGTGTCTGCCAGCTTTTTATGAAATGAACTACAATCTTTTGCTTCCACCAGTTTATCTCCATAAACACGTGAAGATTCATGAAGCCACAAACGTACAAGGTCATTTGGATGCTTCAGACACTCCTGTTTAGCAAATAAAATTCCCTACAAATGAAACAGAAAGAACATGTTTATAATACTGGTAAAATACAATTACAGTGGTACCTCGGGTTAAGAACTTAATTCGTTCCGGATGTCCGTTCTTAACCTGAAACTGTTCTTAACCTGTGGTCCCACTTTAGCTAATGGGGCCTCCCACTGCCGCCGCACGATTTCTGTTCTCTTCCTGAAGCAAAGTTCTTAACCTGAGGTACTATTTCTGGGTTAGCGGAATCTGTACCCTGAAGCGTCTGTAACCTGAGGTACCACTGTACTGCAAGACACCGATCCCTGTATGGGATAGCTGCATATTCCTACATTATTTTTGTTTGAGATGATGGAAACTCTTTTTGTTTAGGGTAGCCATACGTGTGGAATTTCACGGACACACCCAGAACACTGCTTTCGGAAGAGGTGTCCAGGTGGAAATCAGCAAAATGTCCGGGAAAATCCAGATGTGCAGCAATGCGTGTTGGCAGTGCCGTTTTTGCTATCCATTTTTTGTGATTTTGCCCAAAAAGCTCATCCACTTTGGGCAAAAAAAAAAAAACATTAAAAGCTCATCCACTTTGCCCCCCCCCCCATGGGTGGTGGTGGGGAGAAATATGGCAACCCTATTTTTGCTGGAAATGCCCAATCACATAAAAAGAGGCAAGGCGGTATGCAGGTGAAGATATCTTTCCTCGTCTCATAGCTTGCCTACTCACTTCCCCCCACCCACCTATGCACTTTTCAGATCACCAAGCTTACTTCTGCTATCAAGAGTCTAGCAGAGATGAGGGAAGGAACACAGCTTAAGAGATGGCTTTTGTGGGGTGAGTCATAAAAGCTAGGAGGGTTCAGCTCCTTTCACCTGAGCACCCCTTTTGCTCTTCAAAATGAGTTCCTCGCCTGTGCACATCCCTGCATACACAATCAGGCTACCTCTAGGTATTTTAACAAACAAAACACAGACCTGGCACTGTCATGTATAGTTTGAGCCTCAACAGCAAGGCAAACTTAATTACAGACTCTCTTGTGCGCGTCAGCATTTGATACACATTCCAAAATGGATAAATCCTAACCTGTAATTCTGAGAAGTAAAAAAGAGTTTTCATGCAAATGGACTGCCTATGCAGATAGAATCTACTTTAAAAAACACCCCACGAAACACCAAAGTCCCATAAATTGGAATTGTAACTTTATTAACTACGGTAGCTTGAATTATTGCAAGCAAACGACAATTTAACACCATACACATGCATGTGCATATGTTAGGCCCAGAAAGTCCAAACTTGAGAGAGAAGCGCACATCACATTTATGTCTGTATCAATATCAGCATCTGTATCTAAAACACACACACACACACAAACACACATATACACACACACTCTACAAACCTGGAAGATGTTGGAGAGGTCTCGAAGGTTGAAAATATAATGAAATTTAATAGCTGTGGGGAGAAAGTTCTGAACCATTGTCTGGTGGAGCCATATTGCTGCTTGGATGGTGGCAGCTGCGTGTTTCAACACGGATGGATTAAACCCATGCTGCTGAAAGTGGAAATCAAGGATCTTGCTATAGATGGTGCTTAGAGCATCAGTAGATGGGAAGTTCATTGCAAACACTGCAAAGTGTCTCTAAAACATGAAGAAAATGCTTGCTTTAGGTACTTATCAATGATAAATTATGTACATATTTGTGAATAACTGAAGATGTGAATAAACATAGGGCATAACTTAGGTTAGCAAAGGGTATAACTATTAATTTGGCACAAGTATCCTCGTGCTATTTATTTTTCAGATCAAAAGCTATTGTCAAGGAGCAAGTTTTAAGAGCTGTTCTTCTCCACACAAGCATCCATATACAGGAAGAAAGAATTTACCGCCAAGGCTTCACTAAATGAGAATCCTTGAAAGACCACAAAAGACTTTTTGTCTCTGGTGGTTGTAAAGCTTGTTTGTCCAATCACTTTCTACAAAATATTGCTCTAGTCTAGTCCCTAAATCTCTGTAAGTAATGCAAGGAACTAGAAATAGCTTATCTCTCAACAGGAACAGCTCGCATTGGGCTCTCCATGACTCCCCTAAACAGCGTTTCAAGTCCTCCACTTCTTCCTGGATTGGGAATTTCGTGCACACAGGTGCACAACCTGGACCCACTCCTCCGTTAGAGTTCCCTAGTTTATGAGTCTGGTACAACAGAATCCAACCAGAATAAAACGAAAAAGGCACAATGCAACTGCTTTTTACAGCTACCCTGGAAAGCTCTCTGTGAATAGGAGAAAGCCATCACGAAAATGCTATAGGATAGAAAGGCTATGTGTTACATCCAGGACCCATGCTCTTTCCTAGGATTCAAAAGGCATGATATGCAGATTGGGAGCTGAAAGGAGTTATTAACAGAGTTTGTGATGCACTGAAAGAAAGTCCATTTGGTGTCTGCAGCACAACATTTAATAGTATCCCAAAGAACTTGCCCTGTAGTGCTTGGCTACAATTTCTAGGCCTTGTTTATGTCGCAATTATGTGGTGATGAAGCAGATTTGTTCCTGATATGTGTTTCAAACATACTCCAGCCCAAGGAAATGTGGCAGGTTCACATGGAATAGCATGTCCTCTGTCACAGATCTTAGCAAAACATTGAGTTGCACGATAAGTCAACTCTACTCCAAACCACAATCCGTATTTTGTGAATGCGGTACAAAGATCTTGTCTAAATAATCTGTCAAGGCTTCAGTAATGAGAATCTCTAAGTATACACTTTAAACTAGTCGTATTGCTGTTTCTATGAATCAATTTGCAACCTTACCTGAAGTCGCGGGTTGATGGTGAAGCTGCCAACCGTTGGATTCATGCAAGCAACATACTGACAATTATGAATTTCTTTTACAGTTAATGCCTGTCTATCATACCTGAGGCAGAAAAAATATTTAAACATCTAGAATTAATTTATCAATTATTATAGATGACACCACAATGATGATGACACAGAACTCATTTACACAGATATCAGATAGGTTGACCATTCAGCTTGCATTAAAATGTAAACAAAGATATAAAGGACAAATCTGAGCAAGCAGTAGGACAATTATCAATTATCCAAATGTGGAAAATCTAAAAGAATTCTTATCAGTTGTTTCAAACTTGCACTAACCATTTTTTTCAGCAGAATTACTTGTTCGTTCATAAATTACACAAGTCTGACTTAACATCAAAATGGAAAGAGTCACTTACCAATGTCCATAATCTATATGTTGCCGAATCAGTGTGTGAGGCTGAACTGTTCCATAAGCATCCACTTCTGGCATGTTCATATCATCAATAAAGTAAACCAGTTTCTTGTTTCCTACCGGACCAAATTTACGCCCCGCTTTTTTCTCCAATGGTTTTTCAAGAATCTCTGAAATGGATTATGCTACATGACTACTGGGTGAAATACTGCAGAGGCTAGTTAACTAGACAACATACAAATAAGAGACAGAAATCTATAAAAGGTATACAGTGCAGGGACTCAAATTCAGCTCCAAATCAAAGCAGAAGCCGCGTTTGTTACAGCAGTGCATTTAACTTTTTCCACTCTATTGGTGATGTGAAAAGGATCCTTCTCACTTTGTAGTGCTGAGTATCATGGGCATAGTAAGCCCATAAGGGCTACTCATTATGCTGGCGTTTCTGGAAAAGACAGAGCTTGCCAAATCTGGACCATTTGTTGGAAACAGTATTGACCTATGGTGTTAGGCACAAGTGATTCTTCAAACCACACTGGCTAAGTTCAGGCTTAATACTGATAAGAGTTTAAGGAATGGAAGCAGATTGCATGATGGTACTGTCGAGGGACTGGCTCCGCCAGCAAGCAAGGAGTTGCCGGGGCTTTTGGAGTATCGCCAGCTCCCGCCTCCGTTGCTTAGCAACTCCTCCTCGTCCAGTAGAGAGACCAGCAGTTCTTCCAGTGGGGAGGGGGAGAGAAGTTTAGAGAGCAGGAGTCAGGGCTTTGATAAGATCTCAAAGCCCTTGAATCAACCTGAGGCGGGAAAAGAGGCTCCACTTCCGTCTCCCCACTTGCGGAGGGGGGAAAGACGTAGGGGGGGAAGGCGGGGGTTTCGTGTTCCGCGCCTTTTATGCTGGGGAAGGAACCGGTAGGGGCCATTCCCAGACTCTGCCGAAGGATGAGCTGAACGTGCTTTCTGTTGCTGCACTGTAAATATTTATTGCACAATAAAGAAACTTAGTTTAGAAGCCTTCCTGCATCAGCCTGGTTACTCATGAGCAGCCGCTGAAAACCCATATAGGTGCATATGCACTTTTATAACTATTCCCCTCCCATCCCCTGCCTGCCTTTGTTACAGGGTCACATGTGCCCACTGGCAACCTGGGTTAAATGCCCTCCTAAACAAGGCATTCTACAGTAACAAATGTAATTACTAGCCTTTGTTGTTTTCTCGCTGTGAAGTAGCATTCATTATTAAAGTTACTTATAACTGGTTATTAATCACTTTAAAGCATGATCCACTAACTTCCCAGCACTAACATGGGAAGCTTTGCTGTACTCCGACCTGCGCTCATATTTTTTAGAGTCCTAGGCAAGCCCTTCCAGAGTAGCAGGTATTGGGTGGTTTCTATCTTGGAATGAACCAGGTTTTAAGAAAAAATAATAATCTTTTGCATATTAACGTTTAATCCTGCCTGTTCGCTTTGAAATACAAGCAGACGCTAATGAAAGAACTGTGAAATATATTTATTTGTTAACTATTTCCTGAGAAAACCGCAGCAAGTACTTTATTAACTATTTCTCTTAAAGACTGTTAAACTTTAATGCCTTTCTCCTTCCCCCTTTTTCCCTCTCTCTTACACAAATGCCATAAATATAGCAGAAAATGATATTTGAATGCAAACACAAAAGCAAGTTGGGGGGGGGGGAATGCAACCTTTGTGTGGAGCATTTCATAAGCTCTGTTAACAGTTATCATTGTTCCAATACTAAGGCTGGGTACACAATGTTTTAATACATATTGCGCTGCAATAATCTTATTAAAACAGCAGGCAAACCAACAGAGTAATACTGAACTTTCTGGCATGTTTTAATGCCTTAAGGCTTGAATTATAGTTCTCGAAAATGGCATTAACTAGTTGATGTTGCTTGCTGCTGTAATGCTTTTTTGGCTGTGATATGTGATATGAGGTATAAGATATTTGAGAAGCACTCTAAATTTATCCATGAAATGTGTGGGAGTGTAAAATATACCATATCCGTGTCAATAAAATGCAATCTTAACTTTCTGAAATAAAAACTTTGCATTCATCACTAAGAGGATCTGTTGCAGGGGGAGGGGGAAGGCATGCAATTGCATATATGTTTTCAGTTTCATTAACAGGCGTGAACAAGTTGAATACAGTGGTGCCCCGCTAGACGAATGCCTCGCTAGACGAAAAACTCGCTAGACGAACGGCATTCGTCTAGCGGAAGCTGCCCCGCAAGACGAAAAAGTCAATGGGGCTGCTTCGCAAAACGTAATTTATTTATTTATTTTTAGCGCGAAAACCTCCGCACTCCATTGCCGCTTCGCTAGACGAAAAATTCGCTCTACGAAAAAACTCGTAGAACGAATTATTTTTGTCTAGCGGGGCACCACTGTATATCCAAATGAATCTAACCTGTCCAAAGAAAGTGTGGGTACAATTTAGCTGTACAGCGTCCGGTGTTGGAAAGGAATCACGTGTAGTAGTGCCATTCCCTACTCCCAGACGTCCCTGGCAACCATATATTTAACAATTAAATACCTTTAGGTACCAGGCAAAAACGTTTCTCTATAACCAGGCCTTTAGGCTGATTAACATTCTATGGCCTTTCAAAAGTGTTTGTGGGAAGGGGAGTTACTGGTTTGTTTCTGTTCTCGTTTCATTATGTATTTTGTGTTCTCACGTTGTATTATCACGTTGTGAACCACCCCGTGATCTTAGCATGAAGGGCAGTATACAAAATTAACAAATAGTAACAATAATAATGACAACCAGAACAGCCACTTGCTGGTGGCAAATGCAGGAGACACACAGGAAGCCAGCATATGCCCACTGCTGTGTCCCCCCACTGTTTGGGGGCTGAATCAGGGACCAAAATGGGCATGATTTGGTTGTTCTGAGTAATCCGTTTTTATTAATTCATGTTGTAATACTCCCTTTCTTTTCATTTCATTTTGATTATTTCTAAACAGCCAACTCCCTCATTGTAACCAGACTTCCTCATGCAACATTGTCTGTTTGGGAACTTACTTTGTAGTGCTGCTGATGTGGTGTAATAGTTGAAGGGGACTTTGGACACCAGGAAATCTTCAGAGAGGCCAGCAAGGCATTCCTCAATAAATACTGTTTTCCCCACTCCGGCATTTCCAACAAGCATAACAGGCTTGCCTTTCTTCAAGAGCAAATCTGTGAAGTATCTGAGACACGTGGTCTCAGATGTGTGAACAAGGACTGCCTGAGGGATCAAAAGTTAATATGATTTGTATTAACATGCCACTGATACAGCATTTTCTTTAAAAATAAAAATAAATAGTTTCATCCCTTTTACCTGCATCAGTTTTCATTTCTCTGCAATGTAAGGGTGAAAAATCTAAGTGACTGCTAGGAGCATGTGTGCTTAGATGTGAACATAAAGCATTTTCACATGCATGGCCTGATTTCAAATTGGTGGCTGGAGGGAACTCCCACCGTGCCCCGCAGCCAGCCCAGGGCTTTTCCAATAGCTGGCCACCTAAAAAGGCGTGTCAGAGCAGGACGCAATGGGTCGCAACCACTGCCCACCCCTAACTGGGTAACCATTATGCCTTAAATTCCCTCTTTATAAAATGTCAACTTATTTCATTGTATAGTAAGTAAAGACATAAAGTTAATCTTTGTAAAAGAGACCCCACCACAGACCATTACATTTCTTCTCATTATCAGATACAGCCACACAGACTGAAAATAACATTACATGCAGAGATAGGCTTCCAAACAGTTTCATTTTCCAATGAGTGGAAAAGAATGAAAACTTCGGAGGATAAAATGAAAAGCTGCATGCGCTCATTTTATATTAAACATGTGCTTACCTGCAATGGTGTATCCGGATCCATGTCAAAACTGATAATTTTATCACTCCAAGGCAGGAATTTCTTGGTTTGGGGGTCAATATAATAATCAAAGATGGTTCCGTGCGATGGAAACTTCACAGCTTTCATCTCTTTCAGCCACCAGCGGCTAAACTCAGCTTGATAATTAGAAAGCTAGAGAATTTTAAATAGGTTCTTAGTTTTGGGGTGGGTGGGTAGGTGTGTAAATTGTTCAATGTACATAGCAAGTTTGATGGTTAAATACAGACTTATAAAATTATTCAAATTACATGAAACTATGAGCTTCTTTATTGCCCCAATGATGGTAGCCATTTCCACTGGGGAGAATGAAGAACTTAGCTGGCATCTTCCTGTGAAAGGCCAAACCAGATACTGAAAATTCTATGTAAAATAAATTAATTGCTTCTGCACATTATTTTAGTGGCCATGAACATTTCCCTTACAGGTTAAAGAAGATGTGCTAAACATCCCAAACATTTTCCTGGCAGTCTTTGAAAAGGTTGGCTAGGGCAGCTACGCTGTGTTCCTTTTTTATGCTTACATATTACATACCTCTTTTTTTTCACCTCAAGTAAAAAAAAGGCAGTGGTGTTCTTACTAAGATGCTAAACCAAAATAGGAAAGAGAGGCACTGAATGCAGGAATAAATCAGAGAGAGTGTGAGAGAGAAACTCTTAAGTGCCTCAAAAAATACTATAAAATAAAAAAATTCCTTCCAGTAGCACCTTAGAGACCAACTATGAGTTTGGGTTGTTAGGATGTATGCAAGACTGAATTCCTGGATCCAGCATATGTTAGAATTTAACCAAGGCTTGTAATTCTTGGAATAGCCAAGCTAGCCTCCTGGTGGGGTGACAGCCAAGGTGATGAGCCATTAAGAGAGGATTAAGAGGCTCGGTGTGAGATGGCAAATGGCTGGGCTCCCTCCCTCAACAGATGAAGCCAGAGTTTAGAAAGCTTTGGGGGCAGTGATGTGAACTTGAAGCAAAGCAGCAAAGGACCCCTGGATGGTTAAGTCCAGTCAAAGGTGACTATGGGGTCTTCTCGGTAGTGGCGCCCGCCCTGTGGAACTCCCTCCCTTCAGATGTCAAAGAGATAGACAACTACCAGACATTTAGAGGACATCTGAAGGCAGCCCTGTTTAAGGAAGCTTTTAATGTGTGATATTTTAATGATTTTTTTGGGGGGGGGAGCCGCCCAGAGTGGCTGGGGAAATCCAGCCAAATGGGCGGGGTACAAATAATGATGATGATGGTGATGATGGGGTTGCGGCGCTCATCTCGTTTTCAGGCTGGGGGAGCCAGCGTTTGTCCACAGAGCTTTCCAGGTCATGTGGCCAGCATGACTAAACCACTTCTGGCACAACGGAAGAACCGTGACAGAAACCAGAGCGCACGGAAACGCCATTTACCTTCCCGTCTATTTATCTATTTGCACTGATATGCTTTTAAACTGCTAGGTTGACAGAAGCCAGGACAGAGCAACAGGAGCTCACTCCGTCACAGGGATTCGAACTGCCAACCTTCTGATCGGCAAGCCCAAGAGGCTCAGTAGTTTAGACCACACCACCACCCGCATCCCACTAAACCATATATCATAAAGACACCACAGTCTCTGCTGTGTCATGTTTCCTCTTGGAACCCTGGGCAAGTACCTGGAACCCCAGGAATTTTGTACCACTTGGAGATTGGATTGGTGTGCAACAATATGTTGATACTGCTCAAAGTGTGTTGGAAACAAAAAATTCCTTCTTCAGTGGCAATCCTAATCAGTTCCCCTGCAAAAACTTACCATTGCCATTTTCTCCTTGCATTTTAGGATTTAGAACCCCAATTCTTCCTTTCAGCAATTATGGGAGGTTAGTGATCCAAGACCTTTGTGTTGTGCCCCAACACAAATACCATCCCCAACATGGAGGCTGCCATCTGATTCTCTCCACTTAGACACAGTCAAACAAGTGGATTTTCACTATGGTTTTATTGCACATGTCATAAAGCAGTCGTGTCCAACAGGTCGGTTGCGATCTACCAGTCGGTCATGGGGCATCCCTGGTCAATTGTGTGTGATCCTGAGTCCTGCCCCCCAAAAGTGCTTAACTTTGGTGAATTCTCCCCCAAAAAGCTCAACAACGTTAGTCAATCCAATGGGTAGATCACTGCCAGTTTTTTTTATTTTTATAGTGGGAGTAGATCGCAGTCTCTTGGGAGTTGGACATGCCTGTCATAGAGCAAGAGAAGAGTTTGTTTATCCGAGTACACCTCAAAGCAAACTGCTTCCTGCCTACCTGATCTTGAAAGACGGCACCACCAAATGCCCACACACAGGCAAAGGCAAAATATGTCTCGTACAGTTCTCTCGGACCATCAAGGGGCACATTTTCTGGAGTCAGTAAGCAGTCAAGGAGAGAACAGAGTGTCTATATAATGAAAGACAGAAGAAACAAAACATTAAAAATATTTTACAGGTTATGAATACTTAGGAATTTGACTTATATTAAGTCAGAACATTGGGCTATCTAGTTCTACAGAGATGGGTTGTGTCTCTCCAATGTTTCAAGCACGGGTGTTTCCTGGACATTCCCAAGACAGTTTTCAAACAAAACATAGAATCGTAGAATTGTAGTGTCCATAGGGACCCCAACCAACCTCCTGTAATGCAGGAATATGTAGGTGGCTCCTTATGGGGGTCATACCCATGACCTCAGCATTATCAGCACCACACTCTAACCAACTGAGCTAAATGTTGCTGGTTAAAATGTTCTGTTTTGTAGCACTGAGCTACCAACTCCCCAATCATATAAATAAACCTGAATGTAACTCTAATGAATATCATACTGAAGACTTTTTCCAGGCACCTGGAAATAAAAACACAGCATCATGTGGGTGAAGCTGTCTGTGGTAATCTGCTTCCATACAACTGCACATACATAGTGCTCATTTATTGTCTTTCTGTCTGTATCAGCTCCAATCCACTGCCGAATTGTAAAGCTGAAGGGACCACAAGGATAATCTAATACAACCCCTTGCAGGAATCCTTTGCCACACATGGGGCTTGAAGCTGGCTTGCAGCATATTTGTGTTATTCATTGCCTTTTTATATGTTTTTGTAGTACACCTTGTTGCAGAAAGATGGGTTGGTTACATAAATGAAGACAATGATGATGATAATAGTATCTGCACAAGTAAAAGCATACCTGAACCATGCTATTCTCAGGGATGGGCGTGATCGTCTTAAAGTTAGTTTTGAGCTGATCTAAGCATAGAGGAACGTATTTATCAAAGAGGATTGTCAAATTGGCCTTTTCAGATTGGTGACTCCTTGTCTCTATCCAGCTTGCAACGTATCTGAAAAAGAAAACACAATGGTTTCTGCATAGATTTGCTTACAATTACTTTCCCTTTAGTGCTGCCTAACTGGCTTAAAAGAGCCACAATTGGCACAACCTTTTGCCAAGCCAATACTGCCTAGTTCTGGGCTTTCAAGTGCTGGAAGCCAAGTGAAAGCGAGTTGCCCTCTGGGACACCAGTTGGCTATTCCTACATTAGAGTATTATTACTGTCAAAACTAATAAAAACAACAAATTGCTGGTGTGCAGTAATACTTGAAAGTGACTTGAGGAAAATCCCAGGCTTTGTTTTCTCATTTATTACAATATTTGTGACCTACAAACTACTAAAAACTGAACAAAATCAGAAATTTGTGCCATCAGACCAAAAACAGTTGCAGAGCCAAAAAAACATACAGTGGTACCTCTGGTTACAAACTTAATTCATTCCAGAGGTCCGTTCTTAACCTGAAACTGTTCTTAACCTGAAGTACCACTTTAGCTAATGGGGCCTCCCGCTGCCGCCGCCGCACGATTTCTGTTCTCATCCTGAGGTAAAATTCTTAATCCGAGGTACAACTTCCAGGTTAGCAGAGACTGTAACCTGAAGTGTTTGTAACCCGAGGTGTTTGTAACCTGAGGTACCACTGTACTTATTCCTTAGCTATACTCCAACATTTGTGTTTACAATAATTTCTATTTTAGAGTTTTGGGAGACTTTGTTAGCCTTGTGGAAACCTGAAGTCACTTTCAACAACTGAGAAATATAAAAAGGAAAATATAAATCAAGGCTGGGCATCATATGCCAGCTGTTTTTCCATAAAATTCTGTTAAAGTTGACAGCAGAATGTCATAGAATCATACTCATAGAATTGTAGAGTTGGAAGGGACCAAGAGGATCATCTAGTCCAACCCCCTGCAATGCAGGTATCTTCTGCCAAACATAGGGCTTGAACCTACAACCCTGAGAGTAAGAGTCTCATGCTTTACCAACTGAGCCATAGGACGTACTTACGGATTCCAGCCAAGGTCCTGTGGGTTTATGTACAAAATCCCTGCCCTAGATACTGTGGCAGGAGTGGCTGTTTTTAAATGGTGTATCTCAAACAGCAGTCTCATGGATGGTGTCAAAGAAACCCGTTCATTGCTAGCAAGAGTCAGCACCTAGACATTAGCAGCACAAAATCAAGTTATTCTGATAGCTGTATCCACAGCTTGCATTCTGATAATAAATCAGAGAATTGCTATCATAAAAAGATTTGTTAACATTTAAAGGCTATGTTAAAATTAAAATATACTTTGGCCTTCATAAGGGCAATTCTGCATTCTGAAATACGCATGGCCACAATTTATATATAAGGAAGGCCACCAATTCCTACGGGGTGAGGAAAACACCAACTATGCTTTTTTTACAGTTCAAATTAATTTCAAGGCAACTGAATTTCAAAAACTACTTGCACACAACTTATAATTGGTTAACTTAGGAGAGGTGCGCTTGTGTGTTGAAAAAGAGCTGTGGTTTACTGCTGTGAAAAATATTCTTAGATGTAAAGTAACAACTCATCCCTCCATACAAGTTGATCTACACAAAGGACTGAATAAGAAGTCATAGAAGGCCATGGTTTCCCACTTCATGGAACAAATTGTAGCAACCTGTTGACTTGCATAATCTCCCTTTCCTGTCATTTACCATATGCCAGGAGAAGAAGTTTAGAAGCACTCACATCAACTTTTTTTAAAACCGCAATTCCCTATTACATCTGAACTCAGTTTTGTGAGTTCAAGCAAATCACCATTTCCTAAGTAAACAAAACAGGATCAGAAACCCAGGTTTGAACATGACTTGTTGAATTAACTAGAGCAGTGGTGGCGAACCTTTTAGAGACTGAGTGCCCAAACTGCAAACCAAAACTCACTTATTTATTGCAAAGTGCCCAGAGTTGTTGAGCTTTTTGTTGACTTTGGGGGGGGTCTCCCCAAAGTTGTTGAGCTTTTTTGGGGAGCTGCTGACCAAAGTTTTGGAATTTTGCGGGGTGCACAAAAGTTGCTTTGCTTTTGAGGGGTGCCCCAATGCTGCTGAGCTTTTGGGGGGGGAGCTGCTGATGAACGTTTTGGAGCTTTTTTGCGGGGGTTAAAAATAAGGGTTAAAAAACGAATGTTGTTATGCCCAATCAGAATCAGCCACTGATGCAGCAAATTGAAAAACAGACCAATTGCTGAACACAATCTCCAGCCAACAGCAAAAAAGAAAGAAAAAACGGTTCTGGGTTTTAACAGCGGACACAAGCTGTAGCGTGGCGGGGGGAGTGGGAGAACAAATGGGGAAAAAACAACAATAGCATGGATGGGCCGATGGCACACATGCCAGCAGTGAGGGCTCTGCGTGTCAAGTCTGGCACGCGTGCCATAGGTTCGCCACCGCTGAACTAGAGTATAAGCAACCGCAATCACCAAGGGTTGGATTTACTTAGGAACTGTTTTGTTTTCAACAAGAAACACATATTTTCAGCCTCCGCCCTAGCACACATGAGAATAGACTCATTTGAGACTGGGGTTTGCAATGCTGTGTTAAACATGGTGGGAACTGTATGAATGGGCCTTAATTTTAATGAATGGTTCTAGAATGCAAGAAAGTAATGCAGCCTGGTTTTGAAGACACGGGGCTCATCCACACTTCCCCTTACCTTGTGCTTAGAAAGGCTTCCCCTGTGCTTTCCAGGCATGGGTCTGAATGGTTTTGTCTTGGGAAACCCGATTGCCATTTGGTCTGATTCAGTAGTAAACCACAGGTTTTCCCAGGGGAAAGTGGCAGGGCAAACGGGGTTGTGGATGAACCCCGACTATGGGGAAAGATGCCATGTAAAACATAGGGTGCACATTCTACCTTTCAGAAACATGGAAAGAAGAGGTATGGCAAAGGAAAACAAATGAGGAAACAAACAAGAAAGGGGCAAAATGCAGATTTGTCCAATGGGAAAAGAGAATGTGTTTGCTTTTTGCTCACCTTATTATCATCCATAACAGTATTGAGCGACTCAATCCACATAGGATCGATGTCCCCATCTAAGACAATCCACTTGGGCCAATTATGGGTCATATTAGCTTGCTCTCTCAAAAGAGATGAGAAGAGTCCTGAAAAATGGGAGGCAAATATGTTTCGGACAAAGTAACTTTTAAATGATGAAAAATAAAAAAAATAAAAATCCAACTGGGGTTCAAAGAACCCTGGGCACAAAGATTTCCAAGTACATCCTGGAGTTTCCCCGATTTTTTGTTCTGGCTACAGAAAGCATGTATTATACTTGGGAGGACAGGATTCAAAAGCAGGAACCCTTTGGGTCCAGGCAATGTATGTATGGCAGGGGAAAATATTACCGTATTTTTCGCTCCATAAGACACACTTTTTTTCCTCCTATGGAGTGAATGGTGGTCCTGGAGCCGAATTGCCCAGAGGCCAAAAGAGGATCATGCTTTTATTTTACAAAGGGGGTGTTGAAAGGACCCCGCTCAGCAGCTGATCAGCAAGAGATCGGGAGAGAGATAAGAGTCCCGGCTCCCTTTCAGCCCCGCCCTCCATTGTTGAATGTGCTCCAGAGGGAGGTTGTTTGTTTCCCCAGCAACATGTGACTGGCTGATTAGATTATCCGTCTGTAAACTGTAGAAACAGCTCTCTTTCCCTTAGAAGCTGCAGAAATGTGAGTTGAACCCCATAAAAACAGGGCTTTTCCTCTTTGCTTTGCCCCGTTTGCAAAAAAGCTGCACAAATCTGAGCTGATCCTCAAAAAAACAGGGCTTTTCCCTTTGCAAAAAAAGCTACAGAACTTTGAGCTGATCCTCAAAAAACCAGGGATTTTCCCTTTGCAAAAAAAGCTGCAAAACTTTGAGCTGATCCTCAAAAAAAAAAAACCCCAGGGATTTTAGAGGAGGAAAACCAGAAAAATATTTTTTTTCTTGTTTCCTCCTCTAAAAACAAGGTGTGTCCTATGATCTGGCACGCCCTATGGAGCGAAAAATATGGTATATATCCTGACATCAGAATCAAGTTCAGTAGTCCTACCTCTATACCACAGTGCTGACAGTAGAACTGTATGACAGAGTCCTGGAATACTTTGGCAACTGAGAGAGGACATGGGAGTATATGCTGAAGGTAAGATTGTGCAGGCATATAGCTTGATAACTAAGTAATGATCTGCATGTGAAGTCTGCCCTAGGGCAGTACCACCTCAGACTGCAAGTGGGGAAGAACTCTAGTTTGAATAACTCCGTAACTCCATAACTGCCTGCATGTAGAAAAGTAGTAAGGAGGGTAAGCAGAATCTTTTTAACATGCTACATTTTGTATGCACAGAAAGGGTTTAAGAACAAAAATGTTGGGATTATTCAAGCATGATCTTTCCTCCCCTCGCCTGCAGTATAAAACGGTGTGGCCCCAGGAAGCCTACACCACGTGATTTTGCTGTATGAATATCCTAGCAAAATAAACATCAGTTGAGGGATATTTTGCAGGAAAACATGAAGACTGTGCAGTGAGTGTCACAGTAATTAAAATATATCCTCTACTTGCCATCTTTCCATTCTCGAGTAGCATGATGTATGAAACCAAAGAGTTCATCAGTAGTCACAGCTTTGGGGTTTAAGTCATTCCAAACAGGCTTCCGCTTCATGTTCATATAAGTCCTGTTCAGTGTTTTCAGAACCTGATGAACAGCCAGGAGAAGACTTCCTTGTTAGGATCCAGGTCTCAATTTTTTTTTGGGGGGGGGGGGAGTGTTAGGTTCTTATATAAATATTGACACTGCTTTTCCAGTTTTCAGTAACGTCTTGGAGGCAGATCCAGATTAAACTAGTTCCCACTTAAATCAAAAAACAAGCTGAGTCATGATTAATCCCACCCCCACCCCCAATTAATTTTAATGCATCATAAATTCCACTGCCTTAGTCTGGACTCCACCCTCAGTTTACAACGTTTTGATTTATGGAGCCCTGCTTTCCGAGTCCGGGGACAACCACCTTGAGCTCCTTGCAGGAAAGGTAGGGTATAAAAATTCAGCAGTAAATTAAAATTTAAAAACCGTAAGACCTTTTGAAGAGAAATGACAATGGGATGAAAAAGATGTGGGAGCAATGGCTCTAGAAACCTACATTAAACTTACCTAAATACTACTGCATTTTCTTAAGGCTTTGAGACTGAGCTGGAATAATAGGAAACTAACAAACAGAGGAAGTATTGTTCCTGAGAGAGAATAATTGTGGGGGGAGGTCCCAGAATCATAGTATTCCAGACTGCTCCTGCTGAGCCTCTGCTTCCACTATAAAAGGAAGCCACTCCAAATCATTACCGCCCCCTAAACACACCCCACGCTTGAACTTTATTTCTCCACTGGATTTTGTCTTTCCCATCTGGGTGACCAGCTGAAAGAGGAAGGGAGGACTCCTTTCCTAATTAAGCGGTTGTTGTATGTGAACTAATCGCTCGATAGTTTGAGTCTTAGGAAGGGCAGGGGAGAAGTTACATCTCTGGCATGATTAGCCTGACCATAACAATGCTCAACTTTTCACTTTAAAATCAGACTTGAGGGGGATGGCGGAAGTGAAGCATGCGGTGTTATGCCAGCTGGCATAGAGCTGCTTTTTCTTTCCATCTGCAAAATCTGCCATTAAAAAAATAACTGTTAAAGCACCATGCTGTACCTTGCTTTTTCCAGTGCCTGCATTTCCGACTACAAAGACAGAGTGACGCACTGCCAGAAGCTCCTCAAGCTGAACAATCTGTCAAACAGAATTAATACACAGCCAGTGGTTTTGTTTCCTTGTCCTCCCATTACCACCGACACCAATTGCCTCCCACAAAGCAGCTTCCCAACCCTCTCCTGTAGTCAGGAAACTCTTTTCTCCAAATAACTTCAAACAGGATAACCTGAAGATGGCACATTAGTCTCTCAAGGCCCTGCACCCAGGCTTGAATTAATAGATGAGCCTCGAGAAATGAAAACAAATCTCCCCATCCCTTTTCGTTTGCTAAGCCACACAACCATATCCTAGTAAAATGAACAAAACACTAATGTCAGATGTCACCGACTGCTTGATGTCAAGTAACCACAGGACGCCTCATTCTGAAGATAAAAAGATAAAAAAAAAAAACAAGGAGCAGCAAGACTCACAAAATGAATTCGAATTAGCTTGCCAAATATACTATAGGAGAGGTAAAGGTAAAGGTAAAGGGACCCCTGACCATTAGGTCCAGTCACGGATGACTCTGGGGTTACAGCGCTCATCTCACTTTATTGGCCGAGGGAGCCGGCGTACAGCTTCCGGGTCATGTGGCCAGCATGACTAAGCCACTTCAGGCAAACCAGAGCAGCACACGGAAATGCCATTTACCTTCCCACCGGAGCAGTACCTATTTATCTACTTGCACTTTGACGTGTTTTCGAACTGCTAGGTTGGCAGGAGCAGGGACTGAGCAAAGGGAGCTCACCCCATCGCGGGGATTCAAACCGCCGACCTTCTGATCAGCAAGCCCTAGGTTCTGTGATTTAACCCACAGTGCCACCCGCGTCCCATATAGGAGAGGTATGGACATGCAAAACTGTGTGTTGGGCTGATCCAAGCAGACTCTTTCAGTGGAGCATGAGGCTGGCAGCACTGGTCTATGCTTCTCCTCACCAAACATCCCACTGTGGACAGCTTCAATCTTAGTCTGAATTACCGTACCTCATTGAATTACCTACTGCCCAGAAATGAGACACAACAGTGGCCTTAGATCTCCAAGTTTGACTTCTAAATCATATCATGACTGCTGTTTCTAATGGCATGTCTGCAAACACAGTTGGATCCTCATGAGATGGGCTGCGGTGGCTTCTTCTGCTTCTGTGATTCACAGTGAGCCTCATGCTAACAGTCACCCATCTTCTCTAAAGGCAAGCAAGTGCAGCTGCTGTGTTTAAAATCTTGGAGGCACAATTTGAATGCTGATAAGAAAAAAATAGTCCACACAGAACTCTCCTACACTACAAAGATTAATTTATCTTTCTCTTGTATTTTGACTAAATAAAGGGACACAGCAAAACAAATGACAACCCCAGTGCCTCAAATTCAGTACAGTGGTACCTCAGGTTAAGAACTTAATTCGTTCCGGAGGTCCGTTCTTAACCTGAAACTGTTCTTAACCTGAGGTACCACTTTAGCTAATGGGGCCTTCCGCTGCCGCCGCACCGCCACCACGCGATTTCTGTTCTCATCCTGAAGTAAAGTTCTTAACCCGAGGTACTATTTCTGGGTTAGCGGAGTCTGTAACCTGAAGTGTCTGTAACCCCAGGCATGAAAACCTACTATTAATAACCACTGGTCACTGACAAAAATCTGAGCAAGTTAAGGACATTTGGCAGTGAGGGAAGGAAGCATTTTCATGACTAGACAGGACCGGTAAAGGTAAAGGTAAAGGTAAAGGTACCCCTGACCATTAGGTCCAGCCGCAGATGACTCTGGGGTTGCGCACACATCTCACTCTATAGGCCAAGGGAGCTGGCGTTTTTCTGCAGACAGCTTCCGGGTCATGTGGCCAGCATGACTAAGCCGCTTCTGGCAAACCAGAGCAGCGCACGGAAATGCTGTTTACCTTCCTGCCAGAGTAGTACCTATTTATCTACTTGCACTTTGACGTGCTTTCGAACTGCTAGGAGCTGCAGGAGCTGGGACCGAACAATGGGAGCTCACCCCGTCGCAGGGATTCGAACCGCTGACCTTCTGATCGGCAAGCCCTAGGCTCAGTGGTTTAGACCAGGCTTGTACATGTACAGTAGCATTACTGAAATACCACCACTTTCAGGACACAATAGGAATGCTATCATCAATGCAAGCATAACCTTCACATTCAACACAACCTGTCTGCAATTATTTTTTGATTGAAATTCTTAAGGGGTGTAATTAGAGGCAATGGATTATTTTACTTTGAGAATAAAGCTCTCCTCAGGCTGCAAGCGAAGCTCCAGGGTAGACTGTTTAACCATCTGTTCAAATTCCAAGTCCCTTTTCCTTGGAACATCCAGAGCCGGAAACAGGTCACTGATTAGGCCCATGAAAATGGGGATATCATCTGTCACTATCTTGGGCAAGTTGAAGTCCCTTAAGGCTCGCATAAGTACCTGGGAAAGGACAGTCAACCACACGTTATCACACCTGCAAGAGCTTTCAATCAACAGAAAATACGCTTTTGTAGTAACAGAGTTGAGGAAGCATTCATTCCTCTGAGTAAAGAACAAATATGGCCATCCATTAAAAGCAGCGGTGAGGAACCCTCATTCCACAGCCTAATGCCCTCTGGACCATTACTGGGCCAGTCTTGCTCTGCACACCACCCCTCTGAGAATCACTTTTCATTTTCAGTTTTGTGTGTGCTTCAGGGTGGAGGCAATACAGGGGTGGTGGTGGGGAATGAAGGTGGGAGGAGGGTGGTAATGGGAATGGGAACAGGTGGAGCAATGGAAGGAAGAGAGAGGAAACTATGTTAATGTGGGTGGTGAAAGGAAAGAGACAAAATGGACGGAGGAATCACAGAGATTGAGGGAGATGGGATAGCAGAGACAGAGAGACAGAGGAAGTG
Source organism: Lacerta agilis (assembly GCF_009819535.1). NCBI lineage: Eukaryota > Metazoa > Chordata > Lepidosauria > Squamata > Lacertidae > Lacerta > Lacerta agilis. Next base: position 23,703,078 of record NC_046323.1, read on the forward strand.
TGCTATGCAATATTGCAACCCAGATAGATGTTTATTCGGCATTTGCGCCCATGCAACCCACTTTGGGCTCTATCTCTGCCCACGGCTAGCATGACAAATTACCCCTAAGGAAATGTGGCCTTTAGCAGAAAATAATGTTTCTTACTCCTGCTCTAAAGAGACAATCTTATAATTAAAATCAAACTGGGGGGGGGGGAGCTATTCCAACATTATGTTTATGAAGCACCAATCTGTGCTACTAGGCATACCTGATCTTCAGGCCTAGCCTTGTCTCCTCGCTTCAGTGAGCCGGCAACTACCAAAACAGACTTAACAGCACGAAGGCCCCAGTCATAATGATCCTGTGGTGAAGATATAAGGGGGGAAAGGTTAAATGCTCACCTGTCAAACATGGCTAAATAAATAAATTCTCAAAATCTGGGAACCAAAGTTGCTCTGCTACGCTTTTCTTTTTGATATTATGGGTATTGTGTATGGTGTCTATGGTGGGGTGAGAAAAAAATTCTAAAAATGAGAATATTCAGTCAAAGTCTCCAAACACATATACAGGCACCCCCCACCCCAATTTACGTGTGTTCATGTCATGTGCAACTGTGCATGACATGCGTGCAGCATCAGAAACCCAGAAGTAGGGGGAGACCTGAAGAGCCTCAACAAAGTCACATTATGCCTCCGGTTCGTGAGGAGACCCTCCCTGGAGCATTACTCTTTGGAAGCAATCTATGATCCCTGGGAAGATGGCCGGGGTGTGTGTGTGTGTGTGTCACAGAATTCCACCACAGTCCATCTAAAGTGGATCCTATTCTTGCTCTGTCATGGATTCTGTTCCCCACCACTGCCACTCCCACTATAGGACTGCTCTGTTGGGCACAAGTTGTGCTTGATTGGGGAACTGTTGTCTTGGTATGGTAAATCTGTATGTATTATTACAGTCGTACATCGGAAGTCGAATGGTGGTAAGCAATGGGCAGAGGCCATACATAACCTGGCTCGCAACATGTGCCAATCTCAAAGAGACTCATGTTTTTGTAGCAATCCAGCAAATGAAAAAGAGATTACTTGTAATATACTTGGAATCAAGTTCCACTGAAAATCAATGAAGATTACTTCCAAATAAACATTTTAAGAGATTAGAATGTAAAAAAATATTTAATAGGATTACATAGGCAAGTCTTTCCTTTGGAACATTAGAATGCTTACAAGACTAGAAGATTGATTACAGTAATCAGAACCAAGCAAACATTACATTGTCAAAAACAAAACACCAACACAGAAACAATTTCAATTGTTTCCAATAATGCTGAAATAAATGAATAAAGCCAAACTAAATCAATATTCAACAGACATGACAAAGTTGTACATATGAAAAGGTAAGCAATTCCCTTTTCATTTAATTCCATCTGTTCTGCTTCATCTGTTGTAGGCTACAGGGCTTTACTGGGAGAACATAAATAATTTTATGGGGCCCCCAATGCATGTAGATGTGATATATTGCAGATAATGTGTGCTTTCTCAGATACTGTGAATAGCTCGAGTAATGTTTTTTGCTTTCAAAAGCATCCTAAAAGCATCCTACATTTTATTTTGCAAGTTTATATTGTAGCGCAATACCATTTGATTAGCATGGGAGAAATCTCAAGGTCCAAAAGAGCTCCCTTACCTGTTTAGAGAGAAGTTCTCTACAGAGAGTATACAAGGTAATAAACTTCCTGGCTAACAAGCGTGCATCAACAAACCCCTCAGCAACCAGCATAATTTCACAAATTAGTTCAATGTCAGGGACAACCATTGCACAGGGTCTAAAAAAAAAAGTGTAAGAACCAAAGACAGGGATTAGTATTTAAACATTGTGAGAATAACAAATGCCCATCTCACCAAAATTCAAGACAGTGATGTCTACAAACATTTTAGCAGAGCTCAAGAGAGTCACAATTATGTGTGTCACTCATTGCTAACAAGCACTTTCAAAGCAAAAAAAAAAAAAAAAAGGCTAATTACTCGTTGGCAATTATTAGCATTTCCTACTAGTGCTATTTCAAAGGAATCAGATGGCGGGTGTAGGCTTTGCAAGTCCCCTATAGACAAATCATGAAAATATAAGATGCTGTTACATGGAATCTGCAAGATGGCCCTTTATGTTGGTAATAAGCAAGACTAGTCAAACCACCAGTTCCAACTTGATTTCTTTCAAAACAAAATTCTGGCAAAATGATACCATTCCCAATAGTTGTTAATAATAATAATAATAATAATAATAATAATAATAATAATAATAATAATAATTTTTTAATACCCCGCCCTTCCTGATTTAAAAACCGGGCTAAGGGTGGCTAACAGCAAATATAAAACACTGATTAAAAATGACTTTAAAAACAGCTTAAAATACAACATAAATGTAGCATCCATATCAATAAAATTCAAAAAATTCAGGGTCATTTTTTGGGAGGGAAACCCAGTTCAGTAAACATCAAGTGGTCAATTGGATAGTTCCAATTAGAGTGTGTGTAAAATAATAGTTTATTAGTTTCATGATGTGAGACCAAATAGCTAATTAAAATACTGCAGTAAACACATAACATTGACGGTTTTGGAACAGTAGGTTATCTAGTTGGGGGGGAACACCTAGGATCTGTGGGCCAAATGTGACCTGCCAAGCCTACCTGGAACTTGGGGCTCTTCCCTAGCCATGCCTTTGAGTATTTTTGCTTGGCTGAAATGTGTCTTTGAACTAGGACAATACCTCTTGCTTGTAGAGTGTTTATAAAACCTCCGAATTTTGCTTGGCTGGAATGTGACTTCCTTTGTACAGTTGGCCACATCTGTTGCTTTGACCACTTATGCTTCTAGCCCAGCCCACCAATGGCATGCAAGCCCCTAGAGGGCTTCCTGCCTACAAGGAAATGTGCCCCTCAAGCTAAAAGTGGTTCCCCACCTCGATCCAGTGAAAGGTCATTGAGAATAAGTCAGTATCAGACACGGAAGAGACATATTAAGGCAGTTACAATGTACAAGACTGTCTGAACTGTGGATCTCATGTGCCATATTTTAAAGATCTGAAACAAGAAACCAAAAGTCTGTCCACGGAATGGAAAGCTGGGAACTTATCAAGTTTTTTTTTCTCGTTTGGGGTGAAAGAGACATTCAGGAAGGAATGTGCTAAGTCCTGCTGCTACCCAGGAAAGCAAGGAACTTGTGACTAGCTCTTTGTCCTGCATCATAATAAATGAGTTGTGGGCCTTTTTCTTTTTCTTTAGTAATAGGGAGATACTGTTCATTGCTTTAAGAGAATTCAGTTAGTTTTAGGTTTTCATCCTAACTCATTTAGTTTTGTATCGCAACTAGGTTTTTCACAGAACAACTTCTTCTACTGCACACTTAGCATAGATACGGAAATAATTTGTCTCCCTTGGTTACGCTATCAAGACTGCAACTTCGGAAAACTCTTTCACACAATCATTGTGCAACAAGTCAAGTGCAAATCAAACAACTGGCATTAGGTGGCATAAGTGCTCAGAATGTGAATCTGCTTCATACTTGCCTGAAAAGAGCTTTGAGATTTTCAGGTAACTCTGTTCGGCCTGCATAACCTGGGTTCATAGTAATGAATATTCCAACCGTTGCTTTCAGTACAATGCTTTCTCCAAGGAATAAAAACCTGCATCAATTGCACGATATAAGGAAAGAAGTGGCTGAAATTGGTTGGGATTTAAGAAATTCTCTTTGACTCCATTTTCCACACACACACACACACTGTGGCAAGGACCCAAATTCACACAGCTAGTTCTGAATACCCAAGATGATTTGGTCCTTGTGCTTCTTGAAGAGCTGCTCACTTACCCCACTCTGGTATTGCATAGCAGAACTTATTTTGAAACTGAGGTGACTTTCAAAACATTTCAAATGAAAATAAAATGCGCTAATGCTATGTTATGGGAGCTAATGCTGTTTCATACTGGACAGGGCAGGCCTAAACCTTTCAGAATGCCTAAAGTAGTTTGATTTCATTTCTTTTCAGCATTCCATACAACTGTATCAAACAATAACTAAACAATGGATTGAGTCCAGACCTTTAGGTCACATGTTCACCCCAGTGAAATCCATGAAATTTAAGTTACTTGTAACAAGCAGAGCAAACCTATGCCTAGCTGGGGAGCAGCTAAGCGGAACAGAGCAACAGAGACATCGCATAGACCTGCCAGGGCAGATGGTAGGGAAGTAAATTCATACCCCCATTCTTTTCTGGTGCCAGCTCTGTGTTAGTGTAGCAGAAAGGTTCAAATCAGACCCCTCTCCAGGAGCTAGACCAGTACAGGATCTGGCAGATCCATAACTGACCCTTCTCCACTTCTCCCACACACACCCATGCTCCCTGATTTGAGATACAGTGAGGTGGGAAAGTATTTGAACCCCTGCTAAATTTGCCCGTTTGCCCTCTGACAAAGAAATGACCAGTCCATAATTTTAATGGTATGTTTATTGTAGCTGTGAGAGACAGAATTAACAACTGGAAAACCCCCAGAAACCCAGAAGAGAAAAGTCAGAGATTGATGTGCATTATAATGAGTGAAATAAGTATTTGATCCCTTTGCAAAAGATGACTTAGTACTTGGTGGCAAAACCCTTGTTGGCAATTACAGATTGCTTCTGTCAACAGGTGTCTTTTGTACAGGTACTGTAACAAACTGGGATTACAGGTAAAACCTCTCCCTTACAGCAGGTGCTTCTAATCTCAGCTCGTTACATACAGTGAAAATACCAGGTAGCCTGACATCTGCCTGGTTGATAGGGGATCAAATACTTATTTCACTCATTATAATGCACATCCATCTCTTACTTTTGTCTTCTGGATTTCTGGGGGTTTTCCTGTTGTTATTCTGTCTCTCACAGCTACAATAAACCTACCATTAAAATTATGGACTGGTCATTTCTTCGTCAGAGGGCAAACGGGCAAATTTAGCAGGGGATCATTTCCCCCTCACTGTATTTGCCAATGGTATTTTCTGCAGAAGAGGTCTCTGCGGTGGAGGTTGGCATAGGTTAAAGGACAAGGATGTCTGCTGAATTATAACACCTTCCAGCACCACAGATCATGAGTAGGTCTGCAGCCTAGCTTGTGTGACTAGCTCACTCTGGATCTATCCCAACATGAAGTGTTAATGGTTAAAAATGCTAAATAGGTCTATATATTTTCCATTCAATAGCTAAGCAAAACAGATTCAATTAATAAACAATCCAAAATTCATAAAAAATGAAATTCACATCTAACAAGGGGATAATACACCACATCATATGCCAGTCAGATTTTGGGATCCGATTTCCAACTAATATCACATGTGTAATTATTGCATTTCAACTGTGGAAAAAAATGCTTTATAATTGTTGTTACGGAGGTAGGAAATATTTCTGTTTTACACAGTGTAAACCAAGGCTAAGAAACAGTGCCTTGTCCAAGGCGACATAATCTGTATATGTGCCACATGCGAGACTTCAGCCTAAACCTTCCAGGTGAAAGTTTAACTCCTCTGAATCCATTTGGACCGGAGCAACAGATGAAAAAATAAATCAAATATTTTGAATGTGGAAGTATTTATTTATTACCAAATATAATAAATAATTCAGAAGCATCAGGCTTAGTAGGCTGTCACAATTGATACACAGGATAAAAAACAACCCAATAAAATAGCAGCAAATTATCCTCATTCTAGATAAGACTGACAGACACAAATGCAAATCCCTTTTCAAAGAGGATGTGAAAGTTAGCACCAGTGGGTGGTTTCTTCATATGCTGCATCATCTTCAAATTACATTGAATACATTAAACAATTTTGAAGGATGTATCTATTAATATACTCACTGCTTTTTCTTATTTCTTATGGCATCATGGATAGTTTTTACTTGCACAGCCACAACAGAAAGAACTTCTACTGAAATTCGGTTGAATTCGTCAAAGCAGCCCCAAGCACCTGTCTGGGCCAATCCTTTATAGATGTTTCCAATGGACTATAATAAATAAATATTTAAAATTCAGAGTTTGTAGTTTTCTTTCTGAAAGAAAGCTTTTTTCCTTATATATGTAAAGCAACAGTTAATCATTTGTTGCATTTATAAGCTGCCCATGTAAGTGAGTGATATACAACTAATTAATCACAAAACCCTGTATTATTGCACTTCCATCTATTTATACTAGTTGCCCGGCTATTCTGTCTAGTGCAGTGTTTTTCAACCACTGTTCCGCGGCACACTAGTGTGCCGCGAGATGTTGCCTGGTGTGCCGTGGGAAAAATTCCAGCCAGAATATCAGCTTTGTGTTCAGCCAAACAGGCCCTGGTTGCACACTGAATAAAGTATTTTATAATTTTTCATATTTCTGTTTACTTACTATTTCATAATAAAGTAATTATAAAATACTTTCTTTGTGTTTATTTGATTCCTATTCAAGAGAATTACTTTATATATAGTCAATATAGGCACAGAGTTTAAAAAAATTAACATTTCGTAATGGTGGTGTGCCTCGTGATTTTTTTCATGAAACAAGTGTGCCTTTGCCCAAAAAAGGTTGAAAAACACTGGTCTAGTGCATTCAAGATATCACAGCAGGTAGATTCCCTGGTGATCGTGGTCGATAGCGTGATCCTAATCGATTGCGTGATTTGTCTCCGCCCCCTGTCCAACTTCCTCTGTCCCTGTGTTGAGTCTTGTGGGCATTCATTTGGCGTCTGCTTTAGCGATGTGTGCATTTGTTTATGTAATCCCCCCATAATAATAGTCCAACAACACAGGTCTTCCCCCCAAAAAAGCTCAACAACTATGGGCAATCTTCCCATTCTGCCCACGCACGCTCCTCCTCCCTTGAATGACAATGGGTAGATCACTGCCAGTTTTGTTATACTGGGAGTAGATTGCAGTCTCTTCGGAGTTGGACATGCCTGTTTGAAATTTGGGATGTAATTCAGGGAACACACATTCCAATGGTGTGCCTCGATTTTCCTGAATACAAATGAATGTCTGGAATTCACCCCATTTTTATTGATTTGTTAAAAGGAATCACACAGCAATATCCATGTAAAAGAGAGGAACATAAAAGGCAACCTTGGTGCATCTTTTCTCTCCCTCCCACATTTGTGGGTTTCATTGCTATGGAAGTAAGCTGCAGTTGGGGACAATGCTGCAATGGGATGTCAGCAGCAGGAAGAAGTTTGAGGAGTGGGATGATGTGCAGGCAGAGGGAAGGAGATTGATCCAGAGGAAGGGGTAAGAGGTTTGTGGGATTCTGTGCCACCCATGAGGCAGGTGCCGGGGATGGTGGTAGAGTCAAGGGGAAGAAACCAGGCAGCCAGAGACGGGGGAAAGGAGGCGGAAATAATTGCAGGGCATCACAGAGGTGGAAGAGGCTGTGTCAGTCCCAGAGAGAGCCATGCCTTTGGAATCTCCCATATCCTTCTGTCTCCGTGCACAAGGAGGGGCTTAAAACTCAGAAGGAATCATGGGGCACTTGTCCATACTGCGTCAGATAAGCGAGTTTAAATAAGCTGAAAGGGGCATGGTAATGCTGTTATTCCAACTATCTGGGTCGGAGCATAGGACTGTAGAGGTAGATCGCCTAGCCAGCTAGTTAGCAGGGGCAGCCTGTATAACCATTGCACCTTAGGAGCTGATGTAACCGAGGGCTTTGCCAACAAAGAAATAAACTTTCTCATTTCTCATAGGGCTTAGTGTGCTCAAGACATGGGAACAAAATCTGCACGTTTTGATATTTGGTGCCCAGCTTTCCATCAACAATGGCCACAAAAAGGGATGCAAACGTCTCTGTGCGTATAACAACACACTTATCATGACAGTCTTCCCTCATACAGCATCCCCTCAATATGGGCTCAGCACCTTGTAATCCATCTGTTCAGAACAGTTGAAGACATAGACCATCATCCCAAGCGCATGGCCCAAATCCTTGGTTGTCTCCGTTTTGCCTGTCCCAGCTGGACCTGCAGGAGCTCCACTCATAGTTAGATTAAGGGACTGCGTAAGAGTGATGTAACACCTTTAACAAGCACAAGCACAGTTACTATTAACACGCCAATAGCCTATTACTTTAGTGGCTGACGTTCCAAATCCACAAAAATGCAAGAACATTATAGTTGATAAATTTGCAGTAAGAGTATCATTATTATAAACTGTTGTTGTTGTTGTTGAATATTTATATCCTCCTATTCTATCATCAAGTACCTAGAGGGGCTGCCTCTTGTTTAAGAGGTCTCTTGTTTAACAATAACACATTTTTTGTATTATTATTATTATTATTATTATTATTATTGATTGTTAAATTTGTATACCATCCTTCATTTGTAGATTTCAGGGCAGTTTACAACATAAAATACAATATTAAAAACGCAAAATACATAATAAAAATAAGAACAAAAACAAACCAAGAATCTCCCCTTCCCTCTTCTGTTTAGCTTCAATTATTTAATTATGTTTCCTTCTTTATACTGCTTTATACAATGTTGCATAATTTAAGCTTTTATATTAGGTTAGCTTGCTTTTATTGTTTTACACAATGTTGTATGGATTGATGGTTATGTATGACTGCTTCTAATACGTTTTGAATTGTTATGCTTACTGTTCATTTGATACGTTGTGAGCTACTTCTTGTGGGAAAGTGGCTTACAAATAAGCAAATGCCAGATGATAAAACATTTCATTTTATTCGTTACATTTTGCCCATCATTTTTATGATCCTAGAGCAGGTAACAATGTTAAAAGCTAAAACAAAATTAAAGCAATCTACAGTAAAACACAATAGAAAACAGTAGACTGCAAAAATTGCACCAAGATACAGAAAATACTTATTTGGCAATAGTACCACAGTGGGTACACAGAATCTGGGGAAATATATCCCATCAGTCCCTACTAAAAGCCTGGGAAAATAAAAATGTGTTTAATTAGTTTTGAGAGAGGGCCAAAGGCAATGCCAATATATTTCAAAACTCTCCATTACACATCTATACATTGGGTAATCTTCCTTTACACTTCACTTGCATTAAGGGGCTCAAAGAGCAGATAGGAAGCAGGTCCCCACATCTGCAAAGAAGCAGTCGCATGTGAACAGCTGCTCACATTTAGGTGTGCCATGTGATCAGGACCCCCAATCATGCAGAAGTCCCAATTGCATGGAACAGCCACCCCTCTACAGATGCTGAGGTGGCAAGGCCAGCTACAACAGCTAGTTCCTCATCCTCAGCTACTTCTCACTCCAGCTCAGAATCAGAGCGCTATGTTGCTGGCAAACACCGGGCATCTGATTTTTATTTGCGCAGTCTACCCCCAATGTAAACCTTAATTTGGGGGTAATTTTATGGGGACCCAAAGCAAAGTCATGCAAATTCAATAAAATCCTTTAACCTAGACTCTAAAGAATGTGGGCGCGCAAGAACACATGTACATGCCTGTGTGTCCTCTGCCACTTCCTGTCTGGTGTGGGGAGGGTATGTGTGAGAAGCAACCAGAGAGACTGGTGCCCATGGCACTCTCTCAAATTTCCAAACATGCCCATGCACTCAGAAAGGCTGGCAACCTTGTGACTACAGAGCTGTATTACAAGAAAGCTGTGATTTCATGCCAATAGGGGAAAATCCTACTGGGGGTAAAAAGAAAACTCTAGGAAGTCTTGTCCTGTCCAACCATTCTTAGGTGTAAGGTTATCCCTTTTCTTCCTTGTCATGCAACACAACACATAACTGTTCAGATTATATGGGGGATACCTTTTATTCCCAATGCAATTATTTTACATTACAATGTGACTGTTTTTGTCAAAATGTCTGATTTGCAATGTTAAGGATTTCTCACAGGGGAGAATGACATCTCATTTCATGTTTAGCCTTCACATTCTACAAGACGGATCAAGTTGAGGTAGCCCACTATCAGCCAAAGCAGATTTTACCTGTCAGTTAAAGGTGTAATAACCAGCCGAGGGGTATTTCCCAAATACTCATAGTAGTACTGGAACTGAGCATCACATATGTTGGCAAAGCAGTGTTTTTGGGCCCAATCCCATCTATGGCGCAGTTGTGACAGCCAAGCAAAAGCTTGGGAACTGGTGACCTAAAAAAGACAAAAACAAATCACATCTCCATTGCACAACTACTATGCCGAGGGTGTTAAGAGATGAAAGAAACCAGACATGCCAAAATGTCAAAACTGTCATCACTCATTTTCACGCCTCATCCCCAGCCTTTCCCAAGCAACATCCCTCATACTGGCAATTATAAGGGATTATACGCACTCCTGGGCATTTCATTCCACACAATACAGTGGCAAGCGTAATGTAATATCTGTTTAATGGAGGCTTTTGTTGCAGCAGACATTACAACTTCTCCTGCCAAGATCTCTTTCACCTTTTACAAGAAACCAGCTCTGGGGATTTGATATGACTCAATTTTATATTTCATATTTCCTCAATAATGTCCTCTGGGCTCCATGAAACAATTATATATTTGATGTCTCATTTGTTTCTCACCTGCCTTTTTAATCTCATGCTATACAGTACTGTCTCTAAAATATCAGTGATATCAGTGGAAACAGAGCCCTTTGTGTCACAGGCAGGTGATGTAGGGCTGGTGCCTGCCTTTGGCACACACAAATTCCCCCCCCCCTCAATTGCAGATAGCAAAGTCTTCTTACGGTTCCCCTATCCCCCTTTCTCTCAGTCTCCAGAGGAGGGAAGCTGAAAGCATCTAACCAGGTGGAGCCCACAAGCTATGCAAGTGCCTACCCATAGACTTACCACAAAACAGCAGCATCAGTGTCTGAACAGTCATTTTAAAAGTTTTGCTCATGTGCTAGCCCGGGCCCCATCCCCTGACATCCACGTGTCAAGCACATAAGAGCTCTATGCACACATATACATGGTTCCAACCTATGCCCTTAGGCTTCCCCACTTCAGACATCCATGTTCAACATAGGGTTACTAGGGGGGTGCTAGCTGGCACAGTCTCGTTCCCTACTCATGTATGGATCACAACCCATGAGCAAAACTTCTGAAAGCAGTTTCTTTCCTCGTCAAATAGCTTCAAAGACACCCAGCTGTTCTGCACCAACAAATTGGTGCCAAGGTGCTGTGACAAAGTAGGAGCTCAAAACTCCAATTTTACTGGTTCCTGAAGTTCTCAGCTGCCTGCTCCAAGGCCCTCGTGGCTTCAGATCTGATAAACAAGTGGTTCTGAGCCTTCCTCCCCAGGGGAGGTATGTGACCCCTGAAGGAGTAAGTCACATTTCAGGGACCCTGAGCCTTTCTCCCAACACCAGACAATGCTGAGTAGACTGAATGGCTTATGTCACAGAACCTCACTGATACAAGTTATTTGTGGGAGTAACTACATAACCACCGTTTCCATCACCCCAGCCTGATTTTATAAGAAAAAAGAACCCAGGAAGAGGGGTTTGTTGTTTTGTCCTAGTAGCAATTTCCTGGATATGTTTTAAGAGGGGGACAGATATGCCCTGTATTCCTCTTCCAAATTCAGTATTGAGTTAATGCCCTTATCTACGTATCCTCGCCTTCAGCAAAAATGCACTTGAGAATCCCTGCAAATTAACCCGCACAACCCATTATTTGCTGTTGAGTTATGGAATATGCGGTGAATGGCCCATATGAGTTATGGAATATGCGGTGAATGGCCCATATGAGAATGATTACCAAAGTTTGGCCAATCTGGTGCAGTGAGCATTCAATTTTTAAAAGTGCCCCCTCCCCCCCAAAAGTGCCCAAAATGTTCCACACACTCACATTCTTCTTATTCGATATTTAGCTGCTCTCTCAATGTTGATTTTTAAAAAAATACATTTTTCCTGTTTGTATTTATAATTGTTTTATTGCTTCTATTTTTTATTTTATTTTTGCTATTCTAGTTTTAACTGGGTTTGTAAACTATCCAGATAACCAGAAAATAAGAGTGGTACATAAATTTATCCAATGAATAAATAGTTAAATATTGGCTTATTTTTTTAAAAAAACAACAACTATGATAAAACCATGATTCATGAACTTGCCTTGATAACAAACCATAGTAATCCTGTCATTCAAATGTAACAAGGAACTCTGGTTTAAAATAAGTGGATGCAGCTAGAGGTGATGAACAGATGAGCCCAAGTGAGGTTAACATCAGTAAACATATTTCGGATCACCCTGCATGCATGACAGTTAATAACCTGATCCAATGGAAAGCATTTACTCATGCCAATTACCCATTTATTTCATAAAAACGCAGAGCTGGAAGGGACCCCAAGAGTCATCTAGTCCAGCCCCCCACAATGCAGAAATCTCAGCATGCAGGCCCCCATCCAAAACTGGACCCAGTTTAGCTTTGCAAATGTGCTAGCAGTTTTATTGCCGCACCACTAGGATGAGTTTTACTTTAAAAAAAAAAAGTGTATTTGGGACTGCAGGAGAGAAAATGAAAAATGAAACAAACAAACAAACAAACAATAATATAAAATAAAGTAGTATGAACCAGTCCTTGGACCCTGGTGTGGAAGACAAGATGGAGATTTAACTTTACCTTCTGAGCAACAAGCTTTGCTACCACATCTCTTGCATGAACATCTATTGTGCAAATAGTCATGATCTTCTGTCTGTCACTTGAAGTCAGCTCTCCCAACAATAGAGAGATAAGAGCATTTAGCTGAGTGATCTGAAAAAGGCACAAGGAAAGAAATGTTATTGAATGGAACTCCACTAGTCTTAAGCACTACTTGTTGGTTTATTGTACGCAATTAGTTAATTCAGCTGCTGTAACAATTTTGCTGCATAGCAAAGAGATATGAGCCCCCCCCCCATGCAAAACATGTATGTGCAGTACATGCACTAGCTTAGACAATGCTAGTAATTGGTACTGCAATAAAACAAATGCTTTTATTCCCTTCGTTTATATTCATTCTTGCTGTAATACAAGCCTGTGAAAACCACACGTTGGCTATTAAGCATAATAAAATTTGTTAGTCTGTAAGGTACCCAAAACTTTTTGAGGTGTGTTTGCAAAGACACAGAGACAATCTTATCTATGAACAGGCAAAGGAAATGCTTCTTTTATCACGGATAAAAGTGAGTAGCCAATAAATACAGCTTGACAGGGCATTGTTTAATATTCTAGCTAAACCCCTCCTACAGACATATTTCATTTGTCTTAACGCCGGTTAACACAATTGGCAAGAACTGAGTCATAAGGTTTTTGCACTGGGTGTCAGAGAGCCTTCCATCACCACTAGTTGCAACCTTTTAAACTAGCCCTATTTTACGCATGGCATGACTGTTACATAAATAAGGAATATATCAATACTTGTTTCTTATGATAATCCTTCAAGGCTGTTTCAAACCCTTCTTCCAGCCTGTCAAATGCTATTCCCACATCAGCGGTCCACCAGATCTGAGAGCCAGTGAGTGCTACTTGTGCAGGGTAGTCAAAGATCCACTGGTCTCTGGGCTTTTCTTCATATACAGCTACAGCTTCTGTGATGTGGTGACGTACTGTTTCACACATGACTTCTTCAAGGCGTTTTAACCAGGTTTCCACCTTTTGGAAAAACAAACCATTGCAGACATTAGGTCTGGGTGCAGACTAATTTAGGTGGGCTTGTCCCATGGAATTCGTGCCAGACTTGCCCCACTGATTACAATGAGACCCAAATTAGCCTGTAGTCAACCTACTGGGCCAATTCAGAATTAACACAGTTTGAACTGTGGGAATGTCCAGTGTCCATATATTCCCTCTCCCCACCCCTCCTTCCCTCATGTGCTCCAATTCTCTCTGCCACTTCCAAATGTATGTAAACCAAGCAAGTAATAGTTTGTATATAAACCACAATTTTCTCAATCAAAATGTAGCAACCAATTGAGGTTTGTCACTAAATCAGAAGGAAAGGAAAGGAATAGGAACGCCCAGGTGGAGGGTAATGGGAGAGCATGTGAGTACAGGTCTCACTCACAAAGCAGCAAGCCATGATCTGCCCCTGCATTTAAAGCAACCCCTGGTATATGGATGAACATTACAAAATATACGACTTCCATGCAGTTTTTCCATTCCATCCCCACAGCAACCTGAGCTTAGCAACGTTTCTGTTGGACACGGCTTACAATTCTGCTGAGACATTCGGTCTCACTATGAAGAGATGCAAGGGGCCCGCGGAAAAATTGCTTGTGGATGCTCTCTCTAGCACTGTGGTGCCTGTTCAACTCCTTGGTATTCCGGAGAGATGCGGATGCTGAAGCAAGGCATCAGCCCAAGACTTACTGTGAAGCCAGCTGCACACATTGCACAGGTCATAATCATGCTTCTTATGTTGCAGTGCAGACGGTGAGAAAGACTGATGTTGTTACCACCACTGCATTCTCAAAATACCAGCCCAGTGGCCCTCTCCAGGGTAGTCCTGGGTTTATTAAGCAGACATACTTGTACAGAGAGAACAATCACAATAGCGAGACATTGAAATCCTCCTTCGGATAAGTTGGCTCATTATTATTATTTAAAAGCTTCCTACCTGTCTTAAAAAAAGAAGAAGTGATCTACCCACATGTGTGTGTGATTTGGGAGGGGGAGAGTTGTTTTGAAAAGTTTGTTGCAAAGACGCATAATTACATTGTTAAACATTTCAATACCCAACAGACTTATTGTTTTCCCTTGTAACTTCATGTTTTTTTAAAACCAGGTGGTAGATAAGAGGGTTGTTGTTGTTAAAAAAGCAGAAGAATTTATGGAGTCAAAATTTCATTATGTATATATTCATGCCTCATCAAAAATATGTTTCAGGTACTCTTACAGCACCACCTTATGTATGTCTACTCAAAAGTAAGTCCTACTGAATTCAATGGGTACATTTGTACAATATTGCAGCTTCCAATCACCTTTCTCTGGAAAAGCAGTATGAATGTTTCCACCCCAGTTTACTTACACATTTCCCCCAATCTGAGCAGGTAAGTATAGTTTTGCCATCAAAAAAGCCAACATACCTGGCCACCACACTTAAATTCAGCAGTGAATGGGACGTACTCCTTTTCTTTGCTGTACATTCCTAGGGCAATATTGCTGGATTGCTCTTTGTCATCTTGAAATTTAAGATCAGCAGTGTTGTCAAAAAGTTTAATAAGATGACAAGTCACCTGCATTCAAACAGCAGCATACAATTAAGGAACTCAGTCACCCCAGGTCTGCTCAGATTTTAATCACCTTCTCTTTCACTTTCTGCTATCGCATTTCTTTGCAGATAATGCTTTAAACATGATTACAAGAAACTTTACCTGTTTTGGCTGTGCTCCTTTTGAGAGAATGTCAAGCAGATCAGCAGATGAAATGAAATAGAACCGAGGAAAAGCTAAGCGTTTGGTTTCCAAGTATTCGGCGAGAGCTTTTTCACAAAGAGAAAGTCTGAAAATTGAAAGGGGAACACTTCGGATATGTATTTTAATATTTGCTGGAAGCCGTCCAGAGTGGCTTGGGGGACCTAGCCAGATGGGCGGGGTACAAATAAAACAACAACAAACAACAACAACAACATTTAATAATGTATGGCACTTTTTGCACCAAAACATGTATGTATGGAAGCTGGTTTTCAAGGACAGTAGCATTCCTTTTTATGCTTATCTACTCAGAATCTCCACTGAGTTCAATGGGACTTATTTTTCAGTTAAGTATATACAGCACTGCAGCCAGTGGAAGATGGGGTGGTGGAGCCTTGCCTCCCTCTGGCGGAGTCAGTTCTGCATACTGGGATGAAGACTGGGAGGGGCTGGGTGGCAACGAGATTTAAATATGCTGGCAGGAACACCCAACAGTCTCTGCTGGTGCATGTTGCCCATGCCCTTCATCACTGCCCTCCCTCTCCCAGCACCACTACTGATTGCAACCTTAAATTGCTTGCCTTCAGCATAGCAATATGAATGTTCGTCAGCGTTCAACTGGGCCGCAAGAAAAAATACATAAACAATGCCAACTGCAACGGAAAACAGCCCATACTTTTTGTTTATTTCTTTAAACAATTTATACACCACTTAACAGCAAGATTCTCTAGGCAGTTTACATTACAGAAAAATAAAGATTCGTTAAAACTGTAAAATCAAACTACACTAAAATGCCTGCTTGAATAAAGAAGACTTCAGCAGAAACCAGAAGTTTAGTAGGGAAGGAACCTATCTGACTTCAGGAAATTCCATAATGGGGGACCATTAACAGTGACCCCTCCAAATATCAAACAGGAATGTAAGGGATCCTGGACCCGAATTGGCTTCATGCAGATGTTGAAACCACAGTGGGCACAAGGTTGTACCTTGAATACACCATAGCACACAGACCATGGAGCTGAAACTGTCTCCCAGCACTACTCTTAGGACACAACCCTCTAGGTAGGAGCAAAAGCACTGTAGAACAATGCCCCAACACCCATCCCAAATAACAGGCACGGGACAATACCATGGTCTATGGTATCAAAAGTTGCAAAAAGATTAAGAAGCAGAAGCAGAGTTACACTCCTCCTGTCCTGCTGTCAATATAGGTCATCCATCAGGGCAACAGAGACCAATTCAGTCCCCAAACTGCACCTGAACACAGATTGAAATGGTTCCAGGTAATTTGTATCTTTCAGGAATACCTGTAACTGCTTGGCTACCACCTTACCAAAAAAGGAGCGTTTTGGACCAGGAAGCACTTATATATTGCCTTCTTGTATGTTATTTTCATTAATACACACACACACACACACGTGTGTACATACTTTACACTCGTATATGCTTTTTGTACTAATTTCTTGGTTGGAGAAATGCATTGCAAAATGCAGAAAAGTGTGAAGTTTTGAAAGACGGTTGTTTAGCTGCATATATTATTTCAGAAAGTGCTAATTAGATAGGTTCACCTTTAAATGCAAGCCAAACAGAATTTTCTCCCCTATCGCTTGCTTTGATGAGTACACATAGCTCCTGCCGGCTTCTCCGTTTACTTCCGTAGATTGGGCAGTTCTGTATACATCTGTTAACGTGAACAAACCTGCCACATCCAACTAGAGTCTCGAATTGCTCTTACTGTTAATTAATGGAATGGTGTTTGTTCAGGCTTTGTGCTGTTCCTAATTAAGAATGCCAAATTCAAATGCCCAAATAACATAATTAGGGTCATTAAAATGCACAGACATTTAAACAAGTTTGAAAAACTGGTCTTATCAAACACTAGCATATAAATGCTGTATTTATGCGAATCTAATGCGCCATCGAATCTAATGCACACCTCAATTTTCAAAACCTTAAAACCAAAAAAGTATTTGCTGGGGAATGAGTACCATTGTAGTTTTCCATTCCCAATTAAAGGTCAGCAGTTAGCCAGTATTATTTTTATTTCAGATTATCGTTCCATCACTGTTTGTAGCACACTGCTTAATATTGTTAAGCATTATAAATGCATGTTTGATTTTTTTTAAAATAATATAAAACAGGCTGAATCCCAAAGCAAACTATACAAACCATATCTTGAGCTGCTAATTATTGTATACTGGAATATATTAGAGAAGACAATTAGCTTTGTTTTACCTGCGTTGCAAATCCTCAAGCTTTTCATATAAATTGGGTTTGGTTGTTGCTTCCAATACATTTTTTGTACTTGCAGAGTCATTCATTAATTCCTGGGTATAGGTGCAGAAATAATCATTTCAATATTTAATGCTCACAAACCTTTTCTTATACTTTTTGTTAAGGCAAAAAAATGGTTCATTCACATTTTCACAAGCAGTTATCCTAGGTCTGCCATATTTTGAAGGGCAAAAAAGAGGAGACATTTGCCGACTTCTACTTTTAACAATGGATCACTGTGACGGGACTCATTTTAAAAAAACCCACTATGTGTAGGCAATAGAAGCTGAGATATATATATAGGATTATTATACAAACAGGAACCGGGAGAGAAAGAGGCAGCGGGTGAGAGGTGGCGGCAGGCGGCGTGTAATGGTCCCCGGGCAGGGCTGAGCCGTACTGGCAATGGAGGCTCAAGCGGAGGAGGCACCGCTAGGTGGAGGAGGCAGCCCAGCAGGAAGGGAGAAACAAAAAAGAAAACCTAGACATTCTGGCATCTCCTTTCCCTGACAGAAATTATACCACTGAAAAAGAGGTCGTGTCTTGGAAAAAGAGGGCGTATGGCAACCTTAAATCTGCAGGTGAAAGTCATGTGGTACCAGTGTGGTGTAGTGGTTAAGAGTGGTAGTCCCGTAATCTGGTGAACTGGGTTCGTGTCTCCGCTCCTCCACATGCAGCTGCTGGGTGAGCTTGGGCTAGTCACACTTCTCTGAAGTCTCTCAGCCCCACTCACCTCACAGAGTGTTTGTTGTGGGGGAGGAAGGGAAAGGAGAATGTTAGCCGCTTTGAGACTCCTTAGGGTAGTGATAAAGTGGGATATCAAATCCAAACTCCTCCTCCTCCTCTTCTTCTTCCTCCTCTTCTTCATGCTCAAGAAAGCTGTTTCTTCTTATAGTTTAGGTCACCCAAAAGGCTCCGCTAAACTGGGGGGGGGGAGGTGAAGACCCTACTGGAAGGTTTGGTCTGTGGCGTGGTGGACTGAGAGGGAGCAGGGAGACTACAGGAAAAAAGGCAGAGGCACCAGCTGAGAGTGGAGGGATCCAGCCAACACCAGTAACTGGGTAATTCTGATTATCTATCCAAGAATGCATAAACGTCACAGGAGTACCGCATATTTGAAGAGCGGTTTAGAAAGGTTTAATATATGTTACACATCCAATCCTGGGAGCTGGGTATTGAGATTTCATTGACATATAAGATTGTAAGTCAATATTTTTGCTAAAAAGAAAAGGGGACAATGGAATGGTCGAGTTTAATCATGATATTCCTCATTAACCTTGAAATCTGCATCAATGCCATCAAATCGCTTCGAATCTTCAGGAAGCTGGTCCCTGATATCATCTGAGCCAACGAAAATGCTTTCAAGATGAGACCATGTACGTTGAACTTCCATCCAAATGAAAATGACGGAGTCTGCCACATTCAGCTTTTTTTGCCAGCCTAAGACTTGTTCATTGAAATACTCAACATATTTACTTTGTAGAATTATTTGCAGCTGAACCTTGGGAAAAAAGAAGAAGAGTGGGAATAAATTTAAAGGATAAATAAAATTACTTAACAGGCATAGGAGTCATAGCTACAAAAGTTTTACCAAAAAAAATCTTGTGCAAGCTATTATTACAGTAAATCACAGCAAACGACATTTTGAAACCTTGCAAATGGACAGCATATTATTAAATGATTCCATACTATCTAGGAAAAAAAGAGAGAGACCAAGGACCTGTAATTTTGCTAACTCCTACACAGACAGGAATTTTTGTTAAAACCGTATACAGTCAAGGACACATATAATTTCACAGACTTAACTTCTGGGACAGCTAAGATTCACTGTAAATACCGATTCTGGAAACAGTGCCTTAGGTTTAGTCCAATTATAAAAACACATGAGTAATTCAGCAACAAGCACATTTACTATTTACATTAGCAAATAACATCTTACTTGGTTATTGTCTAAAGTCTCAAAAAGCTGCTCATCAGTTTTCAACAACGGAATACTGGTCCTGTAATGCTCTTCATACGAAAACTCCATGGTAGCCCATATTTGACTGATTTCTATGAGAATCTGGTTAACACATTAGAAGATGGGTTTGAAATATATTTAAATCAAGTGTTATTACCCAATCAATAGTCTACATAGTTCTCCTATGCTGCCCAAATCCATCTAAAGTGGTACCATTTTCTTATTGGCTGCGGTACTCCTTAGGTTGGTGTGGGGAAACCTGTGGCCTCCAGATGGACTACAACACTCATCATCCTTGAGCATTGGTCATGTTGGCTGTCGCTCATGGAGGCTGTAGTCTAACAACATCAAGAAGTTCACAGGTTTCCCACCTCGCCTCAGGTCATAGACATATTACTTGAAATCCTTACAGAAATCCACACATTTTTGGTCAAATATAGCCAGAAGAGAAAAGTAGGGGTGGCACATTTGGTTCACCCTGACTGCATTCCCCTCCTCCTGAATTCACTTGAACTAGGATACCATCTAAAATTAATTCTGGATTTGGAAAATGTACAGTGTGGCTAAGCTTTCGTTCATTTTCACAATTCTAGCTTTGTACATTATCAGGGCAATTGTGCATTGATATAACACCAAAAAAAAACATTGAAACGAGCAGTCTCAATATGATTGTAGGCATGACTGCACTGTGACTCTTTCGGGGGCTCAGTTTTATTGGGGTTCAGTGTGTACTTGTGCACACTGATATAACACTGCAAATGTGCAATCTCCATCCAATCACATCTGGACTCTTTGTGAATGCTGTTTTCTTTAGTTGTGCTCCTGCATATTGTTCAAGACTTTGATGTTACCCGATTTTCTGCAATGTTTTCTGCAATGTTTTATCAGTAAAAATGAGCATGCAGAAATAATGATGCAATCATAAATACACAAGCACAGCAAGATTGCTTTTTTTAAAAAAAAAAAAACAGGTAATAGAGGACCCCTGGACAGTTAAGTCCAGTCAAATTAGACTATGCGGTGTGGTGCTCATCTCAGCTTTCAGGCTGAGGGAGCCGGCATTTGTCTACAGACAGCTTTCTGGGTTATGTGGCCAGTATGATGCTTCTGATGCAATGGGACACCATGACACAAGCCAGAGAGCACAGAAACGCCGTTTACCTTCCCACCGCAGTGGTACCTATTTATCTACTCACGCTGGTATGCTTTCAAACTGCTAGGTTGGCAGAAGCTGAGAGAGCAATGGGAGCTCACCCTGTCACATGGATTTGAACTGCCAACCTTACGATTAGCAAGCTCAAGAGGCTCAGTGGTTTAAACCACAGAGTCATCTGCTGTGTTTTACAGTGTTTTATCAGTGCTTGCATGCACATTCTTTGGAGGGAAAAGACAAAAATAAGTTTAAAGGTACTGAAAAATTAAATAAACTTTGACTGTACAAAAAGTTGGGGAAAGGGAAAACCCAACAATGATTGACCTGTTCTACTTTGAAAACAAGAATAGGTACCGGTAATTCAAAATTCCATAATCCAAGGAGAAATTCGGAGGAGAAAAGCAGACTAACCTTTTCAGTCCCAAGTTCTTTCACTGCTTTGTCAACAATGTTCCGGACATCATCTTCCACCTTATGCAGCTTCAATGACAGCAGGTCTGCTAATGTTGTATCTTCGGTTATTGAAAAATGAAGCTGCAAAATACAGCAAAGTAGCAACAGGCTTTCAACACATGCTTCAGTTTTGCCTGTTTATTTTTTAATGAGTGAATTACCCAAACGACTTATGAAGCTCACATCTCTACATTGGGCAAGGTGTGAGAGTACAAATGCATCATTTTTCCCAGTCAAATGGTACATAAATTTTATGTAATAAATAAAATACAATTATATGTTATAGGGGGGGACAGATAAAGAACAAGCTTTTTGATTTGAGAAAGGAGAAGTCAGGCTATGACTACAGTGGCGGATGACCTACATAACTATCGGTCATACTCAAGAGTAGACCTACTGAAATCAACTCTGATTAAGGGTTGGAAATCACCTTTAATTTGTGAGATCAATATTGAGACAGAATTTGGAAAGAAAACATTTTTGCAATATGCATCCATGGAGGTAAAACATGGAAAGCAATGATGTTTTGACCTTCAGCCTTCTCCTGTTCTGTTCTTATCACTCATAGAGCTTGTGAAAGAGAAATACCTGGTGGATTGTATTCCATTTTGGAGTATGAATTACAAACATTCAAAAAGAAAGGGCGTCTCCTGACTAAAGTCTTGAAGCTACTGTACGAAGTCTGTGATCTGGTTGCATTTGAGTTTTATTAACTGTTTCTGAGAATCATAAGCGCAGACATATAAATCATGGGAATCACCACTGTGCTGCCTACCTGGCTGAAGTAATGCTGCTGTGCACAGGTTGGGGCAAGGGAGGGCAATGCAGATTAAGGGCAGGTGAAGCACCAGGTTGCCAGTGTCTAAGTGCAAGCGGATCTGTGCCTGTCACTACTGGCAACCCACTGCTACCCCAACCCCGTGCTGCCCCAGCCCCATCCCACTGGGCAGTTGTGCCACCGCAGTCTGTAAGGCAACGAAGCAGCATGCCACCTCCCATGCCACAACTGAGTGGTGGGAGGATGAGTGAAGCAATATTTATGACACAAGAGCCAAGAGATCTTTACAAAGGAATTTTTTTTAAAAAATGATACTTACACCTATTGCATCCATCAGCTGGTACCAGTGTCTGTCCCTCATTGCTGGATTCTGCAACTCGCTTACAATCCTCAGTGATGTCAACAGGTTCTTTATGGTTAACTCCAGATTCATATATACATTCCAGGAGCGAACTTCTTTATCCAACGACCACATCTCCTAAGGAAAAGCATCACAACTATGTTATGACAATGTTGCATCACAACACTGGGTCACACAGCACTTGGTATCATCATTTAGTATCACTGGTAAAACATTAAAAGCAGGAAAAAAGTGTTGTGGCATCATAAAGACTTAGCAGATTTATATATGATGTATGCTTTTATTGCTATTGTTGTAATCATGTTGCTGGAATTAGGTTTTTACTTTTAAACACTACCTAGAGAGAAATAATGTAAATTCTATCTGCTTCTAGCATCTTGCTTTATGCTAGTTCTCTATGTAGATCTAACTTGATATGTTGTGTCGGGGGGGGGGGGGTGACAGCATCATTTTATACTTCCCATGCATTACAGATCTAAGCTTGAGTCGAAAAAGAATGTGATAGTTGAAAGAGACCAGAGTTGATACTTTGGGAAAACAACAAACACTGCATGGGCGGCGGGGGGGGCGGGGGCGGAGGAAGCCAAATAAGGGGGGGGGGTATGAGAAGCTCTGGAACTTGCTTTGGCAAATCTTTTGAGTTCTGTGTCCATCTGCTCCATACTGATTTCTCTCCAATGGCTTTTTGTCCAATCATTAATGCTGCTCTGAAACAGGAGAAACAGAGAGAAATGTCAATGACATTTGGTAGAGACAAGTTTCTGCAAGGAAACAAAATGATAGTTGAGGTGGAAGAAGAAGAAGAAGAAGAAGAAGAAGAAGAAGAAGAAGAAGAAGAAGAAGAAGAAGAAGTTTGGATTTGATATCCCGCTTTATCACTACCTGAAGGAGTCTCAAAGCAGCTAACATTCTCCTTTCCCTTCCTCCCCCACAACAAACACTCTGTGAGGTGAGTGGGGCTGAAAGACTTCAGAGAAGTGTGACTAGCACAAGGTCACCCAGCAGCTGCATGTGGAGGAGCGGAGACATGAACCTGGCTCCCCAGATTACAAGTCTACCGCTTTTAACCACTACACCACACTGGCTCTCTAGGGCAGGTTACAGGTTGCTGTTTTTGTTAAGTGCGTTACTTTTAAGGTGTACACCACCATAAACACAGAAACTAGCAAAACAAGCCAGAGGAATGGGTGTAGGGTATTGAATTAGGGTAACTAGTGGCAGTGCTCAAGTGCTTTACCCCTGTTATCGCCAAGAGCACTTGCAGGTAGAAGGAACTGCTGGTTTGATCCCTCCGGCATTGCAGCACCATCAGTGAGGACCACCAGGAGTTGATGCAACCAGCAATCCAGGAGGAATTCAGTTACACAAGTTGCCTAACTTAGCCCTACAACAGCACTAGAGAACCTCTAGCCATTCAGCCTAATTTAGCCTGCAACGCTGCTCCCATACCCAAAACCACACTTGCCCTATATGATGTCATTTGTGGGGCAGATAAAGATGCAGCTGCAAATTCTGGCCTGTTTCTCAGACTGTACTGCCCACCCCTGCTTAATTCTACTTGAATCTGTTTTGTGAATAGGCAGAGGCAAAGTAGGCGCTTCGCTGGCCAGTTTGGTATAGTGGTTAAGAGCGGCAGACTCGTAATCTGGGGAACCGGGTTCGTGTCTCCACTCCTCCACATGCAGCTGCTGGGTGACCTTGGGCTAGTCACACTTCTTTGAAGTCTCTGAGCCCCACTCACCTCACAGAGTGTTTGTTGTGGGGGAGGAAGGGAAAGGAGAATGTTAGCCGCTTTGAGACTCCTTCGGGTAGTGAAAAACGGGATATCAAATCCAAACTCTTCTTCTTCACTGAGTTGGAAAGGCTCATGGGACTGCTACAAGAAATCGAGCCTTTAGTGTCATTGGCCCAGTCTTGTGGAAAACTCAGTCCATGTGAGATTCACCAGGCGCCTTCCGTTTCAACTTTTAAATGCCTGCTGAAAACTTCTCTCTTACACTAGGGCTTATGCAGGGAATTAGGAATGCATGTTTCCACAACAGTTTGCTGATTTTAACATGTCCATATGGCTTATATTGTATGATTGTATGTACAGTAGTTGTAAACCACTTATTTTTTTTATGGAAAGTGGTATATAAGTATTTTTTATAAATATTAAGCCTTCGATGTGGCAGCTATTATTTATTTATTGTCTTCCTCATATACATACCATGGTAACATACGAAGCAACTAAAAGTTTGTTTAAAACCACCACCAAAATCAATAGAACGGGGATGTTTTCAGAGAAGTGTTCCCTCATGTGCATTCTGAGGTTGTTCAAACTTCAGACCCATAAAAAGTGCACCAACTGGTACAAGTTTTGTGCAGAGTTTACATTTGCTGGACTATTTTAAGGCATTGCATGTTTGAATGACTTCTGTCTTAACTAAGAAATAAACACAAAGACCCATCAAGTAAAGGGTTAGTCTAAAAATCTTCTCCTTTGGATTTTTTTAAAATTGAAGTAAATGTTATTTCTCCCTACAATACTCTTTTTAAAAAAAAATATTAAAGATTTCTTAGTTTACAAAAATATGTGCATTGTTCTGCTGCAGAAAACAGTGACCAATTACATAATACAGAATTGCAAGTATGCACTAAAATGTATTAAAATCCAAAACTGAGCAAAACTAAACATATGCAACATTAGGGAAACATGTCACAAATCGCTAAGATGCGTGGAACCTCTCTGCCTATTGACACCAAGCAGGCACCTTCACTGTGCTCTTTTTAGCACCTGCTTAAAACATTTTTGTTTACGGAAGCCTGATGTCAGATAGATAGATATCTTTATTTGTCTATAAAACCACATCAGAAATAAAATCACCGGTGTCAATTTTTTAAAATACATATTTTTTAACTTCTTTAAGTGTTTGTTTTTAACTACTTTTGTTTATAATTTTAATATTTCTTAGTGGTTTTAGTGCAATGAGGTGGTATATAAATTCTGCTAAATAAGTATGTGGCAAGGCATAGCAATTCATGTACGTACTAGCCACCAAAATGTCAGGCCGGTGCCCCCTCCTTCTCTTTCTGATTTGTTACGGGGGGGGGGGGGTTCCTCTCTCATTCCCTCATCTCTTTCATTTTGATTCCATAGGTTTGAGTCCACAGCTGAACTCTTTTAGCCTTGCATTATAATAAAATAAATACTAGTAGTAGTAGTAGTAACAGTAATACAGGTGAAACTCGAAAAATTAGAATATCATGGAAAAGTCCATTTATGTAAGCAATTGTTTTCATTAGCTACTGGAGTTTAATATATGAGATAGACTCATGACATGCAAAGCGAGATATGTCAAGCCTTTGCTTGTTATAATTGTGATGATTATGGCGTACAGCTGATGAAAACCCCAAAGTTGAAATTGTTGATTTGGAGTTCTCACCAGCTGTACACCATAATCATCACAATTATAACAAATAAAGGCTTGGCATATCTCGCTTTGCATGTCTTGAGTCTATCTCATATATTAGTTTCACCTTTTAAGTTGAATTACTGAAAGAAATGAACCTTTCCATGATATTCTAATTTTTTTAGTTTCACCTGTACATTATTTATACCCCACCCATCTGGCTGGGTTTCCCCAGCCACTCTGGGCGGCTCCCAACAGAATATTTAAAATAGAATCAAACATTAGAAACTTCCCTAAACAGGGCTGCCTTCAGATGTCTTCCGAAAGTCAAATAAAAATAAATAGCGCTGATTCTTTTTTTTAAGGTCTTAGAATTACTTTGAGGGAAGAACATTTTTAAATCTTCAAGTGCCAGGACAACACTGCCCTTCTTTCAAATGTTTTCAGTTCCACGTAACTGCCAGTGGCACAATGCTCTTTTGAAACAAAAAACAAACAAAAACAAAACAAAAACCTCTTACTGTGACATAAATGTTAATATCCCACACTCCCTTCAGCAACTTTATTTCCTTCCGACATTGTTTCACTTGTTTGTAATCGGGAATGACCACTTCAAAAAGACTGGCAGACTCCTGGATGTGTAACATTTCTTCTTCCAGTGCTTCCAGTTCCTGATTTGCCTTAACACACAAATTAACTTTTGTTAAAATCCAATCAAGGTAACAGACAAAAGGACCTAAAACAGGTGGATTTTACAGGACCTTTTTGTAGGAACAGCGCATGTTTCGTTTTCATTTTCAATATTCCAAAAGACAGACAAGGTTCATTTATGGGCCAATTCTTCAGCTAGCATAAATCACACTCACTGCAGTAGCACCGATTTCTATCACCTGAACCTCTCCTCCTCAATATTTGTACATTTACATCCATACAATGACACAGACAAACACCTAAGATTAGAGCATACATGCCCTATGTTCAATACCAGGTAGACTTGTAGCAGTACTATTTCAAAAAATGCCTATTTTTATTTTGTTATGTTTATCACT
This sequence comes from Lacerta agilis, assembly GCF_009819535.1. Taxonomy (NCBI): domain Eukaryota; kingdom Metazoa; phylum Chordata; class Lepidosauria; order Squamata; family Lacertidae; genus Lacerta; species Lacerta agilis. The sequence continues at coordinate 23,729,820 of NC_046323.1, forward strand.
TAAATATAAATTGGTTACAAACTCTTTGTTCCAAAGACAGGAAGCACAAACCCACCCAACACAGCTTTGCCCAAGCCCTTCTAAGGCATCAATTCATAGTATGCTCTCTTCATCCACCTGGACATAGAAAACTTTTGTTCTTTTTAATAGTTCAAGACTGCAGCTATCGTCTGTGTACTGCATACAAATACCAAGTGGAGGAAAGCAACATTTCATTCTACACAAATGTTACTGAGCTATTTTTCAAAACCTGTGAGCGTTTTAAAAATGTGCATGTGGTGTTTTCTAAAATGCTAAAGGCCGCTCTAAAAGAAAACAAGTGCACACGTTAAATTCAGAACTTAAATGTCAAGCTTCACACAAAAAAGCCACGTCGAATACAAATTGTACAATATGTAAATAGAGATCTCTGTTTTATAACGAACGATTACCAGCATAACATGTGCCTCTGAGATTTCTCCATTACCTTATCAAGAAGAGCATATGGGTTTTGGGCATCAAAGCGAAAGGGAGCATAGACTCTAAATCTCTCTCTGAATCCTATCTGCTTCCCCTGATGAAAGAAATGCAGGCAATAAATTTTGTCAACAATCTTGTCCTCATAAAAACACCATGTGTGGGTAAACATACACACACACACACACACTAAAAAACACACACATCCTTTTAGCTTACCTCAAAAACAGCACATTTCTTTCTGAAAAGGGTAACCTCAGAAGTCAGGAGAGGAGCCACTTCATGCTTTATAGACACTGCGAGTTTTTTGGTGGCATTCCATCTTTCAGGCAGTTCCTGAAGAACAAAAACAAATTGATGTTGTGAGAGTTTCTGGATACTTCATACTGCAGGACAGTTTTGTCAGGCACATTCTGCAAACTGTAGGAGCTGTTCGTTCATGAGCCACTCGAACAGCTAGAATACTTCCCCACAACTATTTAGGATGGTGGGTATATATATATATATAAAAACTGCCTGGCCTGGCTCAAATTCAATTGCAATTAATGCCACTCTCAACTTTTCAACACAAGTGAAAACCAGTTCGTGACACTTTTCACTGCATAACTGGCAAGGATGGGTGGTTTTGCCAAAAAAAACGACAACTTATCTTTGTAGCCATAGGAAAATGGAAAGGGAAAGACCCAAACACTACATTCTTTAAAAGTCTCACAAGTCACTGATGTAAAATCCTGGAGCTGTTAACTGAGAAAACAGAAATCCAGAGTCACTGTGTTCCCAAAATAACTAGTTATATGGTTCTTTAACTCTTGACCTGTATATTTTATTCTTCTCATATATTTCAGTGATCAATTCCAACTTTCTTCCAGATACATGTCACATGTTCCTGCATCTGAACCAGCTCTCTTTAGGTCAGTGTTTTTCAACCTTTTTTGGGCAAAGGCACACTTGTTTCATGAAAAAAATCACGAGGCACACCACCATTAGAAAATGTTAAAAAATTTAACTCTGTGCCTATATTGACTATATATAAAGTAATTTTTCAATTTTTCCCACGGCACACCAGGCAACATCTCGCGGCACACTAGTGTGCCGCGGAACAGTGGTTGAAAAACACTGCTTTAGGTCATCAAGTTGTCTGAACCAGAATGCAGCTACAAAAAAACCAAAAGCTTCTAACCTTGTAGCTGGAATCAGATACAGGGCGAGTCCTTTAAAAGAGGCCCTGTGGATACAGAGTATACATGTTCCACAGTGCCTCTTTTAAAAGACTCACCCTGTATAAATTAGTACACACTAGCCTAATTTAAGTTCAATGGCTTCAGTTTTCTTTTTCATTCTTGTTACCACACTAATTTACACAATGCAAAAAAAATTGCAAAAACTTGGGAGGAAAAATAGACAAGTGTCTGCCGTGAAGTTCTCCATACCAAGCCCTACCGAAATGAACAAGAAACAAAACAGCTGTTGTGTAGTTTCCATTCATTTTAGTAACCTTTAGTGTACAGGAAAAAAATCATGTGTATATGTGTGTGTACACACATATATAACACACCCTTGACCTCTTAATACTGGAGGGAGCAATGTGGAGCAAAGTTTCATTATAATTATTTCTTTTCTGGAAATGAGAGATGGTTGTTCAGCGATGATCTTCACAGACAGATAGAATTATGGAATATTATATTCCTAAATGTACAGTACCTCTACTTGAACATAAACGTGATCTGGCATCTTCTGTTCATAGCTTTCCAAAAGCATAATTGTATCTTTTAAAGGCTCAAAAAGCTCATCAGTAGCTGCCTGTCTGTTTCTCACAGCCAGGAGGTGAACCATAACATCTATGAGTCCATCATAATCTCCTTCCTTTAGCTCTTTTTGGAGCCCAACATCAGTCATTTTAATGAATTCTTCTAGGTCAGCAAGGCTATGGGGGGGAAAAAGGTTTCTCAATACTAGAATCTTTTTCTGATATATGTACACATGGAATGAGCACTGAGAACGATAACCTTTGGACTGCTGCTGTTTAGACTATGATTTTGAATTTTCTTGGAAACAGCTAGGTTTATGCTGTCCTTACTGAAAAGCAATGGAGAGGAGAAGAGGAATAGGTCTCTTTTGCTTCTTTCATCCCTCTCAGTATCTGCTCCTAGGCTGGGCTAGGAAAAACTCCTGCAGAATTACTGCCAGCCAGTGTACACGGTACTGAGTTAAAAGGACTACTTGTCTAACTCAATATAAGGCAGCTTCCTCATTTCTACTGCTCCCGTGAATTTTCAAAGGTCTCAACTTGTCACTTTTGAATAAAAGAGAAGAACAGATCAATAAATCAGAACTATTATTTCACCCCCTCCCAAAAAAATACCATTTGTACCTGTCAATGACAAATCTTAAAAGGTATTCCTTGAACATCCAGCTCCACTTCTTAATAACGTTTAGCAAACTAATTTTGAAAGGTTTCATGTCCAATTTAAGCCAGCTTTCAAATATCCTGAAGTCTTCAAATTTTCTCATTTGGATGTAAAGATTCTCATAGATGTCAATCTACAACAGATAAGTACGTATTACAAGGATAAAAGATTTAAACTCTTTTTTCTTTTTTTAAGCTGAAAGGGACTCTGAATATATAAATACATGCAGGTTTTCCACTTCCTTGCCTGCTCTTTGAATTGCTCAGTTATCGGGCATTGATCAGCCATGCCAATGTCGGCACGGGTTTCTGTTTCTTCGGGATTCAACACACGACTGTAGAACAGAAATTGTTTCATAAATTCTGATCTGTCATCCACCCATAGATATGCGTAAGTTTCAAGAGAGTTTCTGAAGTCCACAGTTTTGGTTATAACATCTGCCACTCTCTCCATAATTCTTTGCCTGGTCTCAGACAGCTCTGGTATGCTGTCCATGTCATTCTAAAGCCGAAAAACAAAGGGGAGGGGAGTTATTTCAATGACTGTACTACTACACATATATTGTTTCAATCAGTTGATCTGTGGATTGTATCTTTATTCTAATTTGGGGGGGGGGGGAGGTACTACCTGGTAATGTTGTATTCCCAGATGTTTTGCCACTCTCTTCACTTGGGCAGATATTTTGAAAACGTTGCTTAAAAGTTCATCTATTAAATCATAAAAGCCATCAGCGGCTTCCTTGTCCAGTGAAGGTTTGAATTCAATTTCTGGGGCACTTAGGATCATTTGAAGCTGGAATAACGGAGCTGGCTTCAATGTTTTCTCTGTGTTTTCCAAGAAGAAATTTAAATTGTGCAATATGGCATTAAAAAGGCCATCGACTATGATATCATCAATGAACTCCAGGTAAATTTTCCAGTAATCCGAATCCAGGTTTGCTTTAAAGAGCATGGAGTTTTCCTAAAAACACACATCCCAAAACAGGCACTTTCAATTCTACTGTTGAGACAAATTTCAATTAAAAAAAAACACATAACTAGGTAACTATCAGATCCACATGGGGAATTAAAGCTACTTATATGTGTAGAAAATTAGCACCAAAATGGGTTTATAAAAAATCTGATAATAGTGTGCATGTTAAAGGACCTAAAATATTAAAACACCATTTTATTATGATCAGTTAACATCCGTACCCGAATATATATTTTGCAGTGGGTTGAAAAGATATGTGTGCATGTTGCATATATCAAATTTCATGCTCGTCTCATTATCATGGTGACTTGCTCCAAATATTACCTCTGTAAGCTTGTGAATCTTGCAGCCATCTTCTTGGAATAGCTTGAATCTCTTAGTAAGTCTATCTTCTTTGTCTTCCAAGTTAATCAAAGCATCTTTTCTATTGTCCTTTCTAGAGAAGAGGGGATGCTCCATCCAATGCTTCATAATTTCCTGAATGGCCTTAATATTGTCCTTTGACCTTTGAAGTCTCTGCTCTAAGTCATGAACCATAGCTTTCACAAACTCAATGTACTCCCAGCAGTTCTCTTCCTGCCATGTGAATATTTCTTCTGCTTCCATTAGCTTATCATCAATGGTCCTGAGTTCACTTTCGATGAGAGGGTATTCTACTTCCAAAACAGTCTGTTTAACCTTGTTATACCACTGGACCATGAGTTCAAGGTTCCCTATATACTGTTTGTGTAGAAAACAACAACAGAAAGTTCAAGTCTCTACCATGAAAACACTATGACCCCAACCTAACAATTGGCCCAAATCCAAACGTCCCCAAATCATGGGTCACTTAGACATGTGGGTCAACCACCTGACTAACTAGATCCATAGAATGGAGGCTCCAGCTAGACTTCCATAACCAGAATGCCTTTGTTGAGAAGGCCCTCTGGAGTGTTTAAGGTTGAATCGTCCAAGCTTTTCAGTTTACATTCAATTGTGAGGAAGAAAATGTCATCTGTACTAAGAAGAATCTGCAGAATACACACTCAGGCCAAACTGAAGATTCTTAAAAACACATACCTTAGCAAATGTCCCCCTTTTCTTGTATAACTCCAGTGCTGAATGTGGAATATCGGATCGCTCCAAAAACAAGAGATATTTCACATCTCTTAAAATAGCCACCAGCTGCAAAGAACAATACACAATATAATCTTTCACAGGGTAGTTAAGGTTTGACACTTTCCAAGATTCTAGTTTCACAGAAGGAAGCACTTCTGAGGGGGGGGGGAAATCCTTGATTACAATGTAACCATGTACAGTGGTACCTTGGTTCCCGAACATGTTAGTTGACCAACAAATCGGCTCCCGAACGCTACAAACCTGGAAGTAAGTGTTCAGGTTTGCAAACATTTTTTGGAAGCCGAATGTCCATTTTGGCTGTTGGCATTGCTTCCGGGGCCAACCAGCCAATCAGAAGCTGTGCCTTGGTTTTCAAACGTTTTGTAAGTTGAACGGACTTCCAGAACGGATTGAGTTTGAGAACCAAGGTACCACTGTAGATGATGAATGGGGAACTTCAAGCCCACCAAATCTTGCTGAACTACAATTCCATTGGAACTTGTAGTCATTGCCAGTCACCATGGATGAAGAGAGTGGTAGTTCAGTAACATCTGGAGGACCAAAGTTTCCCATACTTGAAGTAAATCCTGCTGTTAAGTCATGTGCAGAAGCCCCATGGTGCAATGGGTCAGTGCATCTGCCCGTTATCTAGGAGTTTAGTGGTTCGAGCCCACCCAGGGATGAATCAGAATTGTAGAGGGCCTCCAAGGCTCATCAATTACATCAAAAACAATCAACTCAACATTAAACTTAGGATCCATGTACTTTTTTCTTAATAACAACAAATTCAATTACTACGAAGAACTCAGGCTGCAATCACAGGCAAAATTACCTGGGAGTTCAATGGAAATTACTTCATGAGCCAATTGGTGCCCTGTCATTGACATGCATTCTTACTGAGATTTTCCCATTGTTTATTGTGTTAAGATACTTAGTAGATTAATTTACAGAGACAACAAAAGTGCTTGCACTGTACCTTAGGATCAAAATTCACATCGAGGAGACCATCCTTATCACTGCGCTTAATTAGGGGTTGATCTAAATTGAACTGGCAAACTTCATCCACCTTGGATTTCCAGTTACAATAGATCTGATCTTCATTCTGGTCAAGCAAGGTCAGCATCTCTATGTATTTCTGATAGATTAAAGCACCCCCGGTGCTTTCTAAGATTCTAAAAAAGAAGACATTGTTTTATACTATAAAGATGCCCACAAATGGTGGCGATATGAATGGTTGTGTGGCCGCATCCATGCAATGAGGCTGAGTGTGAGGGTCTTGGGCAACAAACATATTCCCTCAAAATATCAGACTTCTAGCATGAGGGAAATGATGAGAAGATGCACTGTCAAATGTGGGATAACACTTGCTTTGACACATCATCAAACCTCCCCCGCAAACAACTCAGAATGAATAGCCAACATCACCTAATCTCCCTAAAACAGGTCAGGATGGCTGCTCAATAAAGCAGGTCATCTGGAAGCACCCTGAGGCTGTAGGTATGCTAAGACATTTTGCTGACTGAAACAAAGCAAACTTGGCAGTTGAAAACTGGCAATAGGACAGCACGCTCCAGCTTGTGAGCTTAGTGGATTACGCTTTGTGGCACACACAAAGGTGTGCGCCTTCGAACATCTCATCACTTCTCCCTTACTTCTTTGCCTGGTGCCTGCTTGCTGTCCCAAACAACGCACCAATATGCACCAACGTGCATCATGTGAACAAAGCAACACATCTACATGAGTGATAGCTGGTGAGGACAGCCTCTCTTGGCCTGTTTGCTAGGTCAAGGGCCTCTCTCAACAGTTCTGTCCGTGATGTGTTGGGAAAAGGCAACTAGGTGAGACAGGTGGCCAAGGCCAGAAACAAGCTGGGAATGGCTGCCCCATATAGAAAATAGTCTCTTCCCCCCGCTTTTCCTTTTTTGTTATAAAGTGTACAAATATGGACTAAGGCTTCCAGCATATATGGAGTGAGAAACATACAGGACTGTGCCGTAAATTTATGTGATCATTGCATTCATTCTAGGAAACTATTTGATATGGAAGCAGGAAACTCGAAAGCAATCAAGCAATCAATTTTTCATAAACAATTTCCAATCCCAAAGAGATATACTTACGGATATGAAACAAATGATAATTTTGACCAGAATGACTGTATGCGAGCTTTAATTTCTTGGGACCATTTAAGGTTTCCTGATGTAAATGGCATATTTTTATTTATTATTTCATTCCCCGCTTCCACCTGTGGTGGTTTTAAAAAAAATCCAGATAAGTTATTCTGAATAAAGCGATTGGGAGAGAATTGAACATGGAACATTTTGCACTTAGGGTGTCATGTACCTGCTTAATGTGCTCATCATAGAAGTGTTTGCAATTATCCAACTCTTCATCAAACATCTGTAGTAAAATTTTGTAATTTTTGCTAAAAATGTCTGCAATAATAGGCTTCTCCAGAAAATATCCCAAAATCACTAGAAGCTATACAAATAAAAGACAGTGTCAGATTTCCCAATTACAAAATCCATTTTTGCCTCAATGCACAAAGAGGCATTATAATAAAACAAAATAGAATATTCTACAAGAATCAGAGAAAATTTAGAGCAAAATCTGCATATCACAAAAGTGCACAAGTGACAGCAACCAAATCTGATTATTGCTTTAATGGCCTTTTCCTATTTAACCAAAGATAATAGTTAAATGGGGGGGGGCAGGGGGAAAGCATACATATCTATTATCAGCAATGCAAGAAAAGAAAATATATGCAATTTGGTTAATTTGTACAGATTCAAATATGGGTTAGTTTGGTACTTAAAAATAAATAAATGCAGAGTTTACACAGAATTTAATTCTATGTCTAGCCTAACCAAGCACAGAAATTTAGAAGTCGCAGAAGTGAAACTATACACAATGGGCAGTTTTAGATGTCACTTTCCTTGCTTAAGCTAGAAGCAAGCACCGGACCTTCAAGCTCCCACCTTGTCCCCTTCGTGCACATAAACTTTTGCACTTTTATTCTGGTCCCATTAAGACAGTTTCTCAGTATGTCCTACTGTGGTTGATGAGAGCACCAAAGTGGCATGCAGGAGGTGGAGGAGACGGAGAGCTATTTTGGTCCGACGCATGTTCCTGGCATAACAAACTATAGTTTATTATCTAGAAAGTTTTACTCCAGCTGGCCCAATGTGAATATTAACTGAGTGCAGCTGCTACTAAAAAGTATAAAATACCTTAGTTTTCTGTGTATTAGACGCCCCCATGTATGAGATGCCCCCTATTTTGGGGGACTCAGATTTAAGATAATGGGGGAGATGGCACAGAGTTGTTGAGCTTTTTTGGGGGGGATTAACCAGGGTTGTTGAGTTTTTAGGGGGAATTGCCAAAAATTGCCCACCCACATGCGTCGCAAAATCCGCCTCTCGTCTGTCCCCTCACAGGGAGAAGCTGCCAATCGCCTGCCCAATCAACACCAGCCATTGACGCAGCAACAAATAACACACCCAATACTTTTTGACAGAGCGGCAGCTGCCAATCAAATGTCCACCCTATGCACTACCCATGTATAAGACGACCCCCCTTTTCTTATACATGAAAAAGTTCAGTAACTACAATTATACATAACAGTTATTCCAAGTGAAAGCATATTTTAGTGGCAAAGTGAAGCAGATATTATATACCGTATATTCCGGCGTATAAGACGACTGGGTGTATAAGACGACCCCCAACTTTTCCAGTTAAAATATAGAGTTTGAGATATACTCGACCACAGATTTTCCACCCAGCGTATAAGACGACCCCCCAACTTTTGAGAAGATTTTCCTGGATTAAAAAGTAGTCTTATACGCCAGAATATACTGTATATATTCCAAGAATTGCCTTCTTCTGTTGCATTTAAATACAAGCAGTAGCTCTATATTCTGACCATTCCACACCAAATTTCTGCCTTAACGTTAACATTAAATATGCTGTTTGCAAATACTACTCTTCTTATAGCCATAGACTAAATAAGCTAAACATAGTGCATGCTTGCCTTTAAAAAAAATCTGACATATAAAATCAATACCAGAAAAGGTTACTTTTCTTTTGAAGAGTACAAAGTGTCTGGCAGTGCCTGATGACCAAATTATGCAAGGTGCCAAGCATCAAACGGGAGCTACTAAATTATCTCAGTTCTCAGTTCAACTCGTGTGAGTTGAATTTATTATTGTTGATGTATTGCCTGAATCTCAAGAGCAGGTGCGAATACTTAAATTTGGGTTCCTCAAACAGCTGCCTCCTGCACCCCTGCAATGGTAAACCTGAGTGCAGTCAATGGAAATTGAAAAGTTTTTTCATAAGGTTCAAAAGCGAAAGGTAAAAAAGTCCCAATGTACATTACACAAGATTCTCCTAAAGCAACTCTTTCAATGCCAGTCAGTATTAAGTATATCTACTGACATATTCACAAATAGGCATTATGGCAATTCATGGGCTGAAATGCATGCAAAGTTATCACACATTGAGGCTCTATTCCTAATCCCACTTACCAGGGAGTTAGTCCCAGTGAATTCAGCAGGGTTTACTTCTGAGTAGACCTATAAAAGATTGTACTGCCCACCCTGTATTAAAATACTGGTAGTTTTCCACTGAATTTTTATACCCTTTGTAGTAACTTGCACATTCCACCCACAAACTGATATTGCAATTACTGTAATGGCTCTAAATGGTGGCAACAGATTGAAGCTGCATTTTCATTGCTAAGCCCTTCATAACTGACCTTAAGTGCTGATTCCAAACCTGAACAATCAAGGAATCCCACACAAAAAATTGATCCAAGGCGTCTTTCAAACTCCAGAGTCTTGTGTTTAAAATCCACATAGTCTTCTTCAAATTCCTGTGGAATACAAATTTACAACCAGTTAGATTTTTAAGGAAATCTTTTTTTAAAATGTATTGTAAGGTGTAGGACATAAGCAACAAAACTGGGCCTGCTTATGAAGACCACTCAAGCCAAACATGAAGTGAATAACTATGAAATGTGCAGTGAAGTATATTTGTTTTACCACTGAACGGATTTAAAATCATTGTCTGAAGTTCCTTGAAGTAAATTATCCTGTCATACAGTCAAATCCTAGACCCACCAGCTAGTCTTAGTATCCCCCAACAAACATGGATAGGATGACAGCTGTAGTGAATTCCAGATAAAGGCAGGATGAGGTTGTTTACTAGGTCCATTTGCAAAAGGGATATTACAATCAACACTCCAAAGAACACAAATAAAAAGCTCAAAATCTTAAATACTTCATAATTAATAAGGCCAGGACCATGTCCAATGGGACTTTATGGGATTTAACATTTGCTAGACGGTGTCCAAGTAGATTAATCTGGATTGGTGCCAACTAACAACAGTCCCCACTTGTCTTATCTCAAGTTAGTATTCTAGCAAGTTTTAACAAGCCTTGCAGTTCTCTTTTTTTGTTACTTTATCATGCTGTACTAGCAAACAATACCTGCTGTTCAAATACACTACCGTTTACGTCAACAGAGTAAGCAATGACTCAAACTCTTGGATGCCATTTAGCACAGTTTTATTTATTGTATATAGACTTTGCTACATAAACAGTAACTTAAAAAAACAACACCTCAGTACTCTATATGCTTTTTGTAAAGCAGCAGCAGCAGCAACCAAGTGCTTTAGATCACAACAGTAATTTCTGTGTGATTATAGAATGTAATGCAATGAAATATTTCACTGCAATATTGTTAACTATTGTTTAGTTTGGTCTCCAAGTGATCGAGCCTGCAATCCGGCTCAAAGGCTGTTCAAGTCTCATTTACTTCAGTTGGAGCTAGTTGCCTAACTCTGTGCACAACTGCACCCAAATAGCTGCACCTGAAACACTCCACACATACGAGAGCGACATGGAGCACAGGTCACAACTCTTTGTTGAAAACTGAGTTATCTAGGACAACAGACCAAATCAAAAATGTAGGTTGGGATTGCTATTTCCTCAAACATATCCTGCTTCACACATCCCATCAAACCATAGTGCATGCTGCTGAAATCGTGGGCAGTTTGGTTCTGCCCCACTCCCGTGACACTGCCAGGAATAAGCCATGGTCTGGCTTGTTGTGTTGTCAAGAAGCTTTGTTGTTGTTGTTCAGTCGTGTCCGACTTTTCGTGACCCCATGGACCAGAGCACGCCAGGCACCCCTATCCTCCACTGACTCCCACAGTTTGGCCAAACTCATGCTAGTCGCTTCGAGAACACTGTCCAACCATCTCATCCTCTGTCGTCCCCTTCCCCTTGTGCCCTCCATCTTTCCCAACATCAGGGTCTTTTCTAGGGAGTCTTCTCTTCTCATGAGGGGGCCAAAGTACTGGAGCCTCAACTTCAGGATCTGTCCTTCCAGTGAGCACTCAGGGCTGATTTCTTTAAGGATGGATAAGGTTTATCTTTTTGCAGTCCATGGGACTCTCAAGAGTCAGGAAGCTACCTGGCTATTCCAGGAATTTGAATCCTTACTTAGATTAGAAGGTTACTGGCATGCAGCCTATTCCACTTCCCACCCCCACCTTGCCAAACTCTATGTACATAGGATCAAGCTATTTAGGTTTGATTCTCTGCCTGAAACCTGTAGCTAATTTGCCATGTATTTAATTGCTGAGAGAACCACCACAATATCAGATGACTTAAGCAATCATCTTAAAAAAAAAAAATGCATACGGCTCTCTCCTCGAACAGCACCACTTCAAAATGCAGGTGTGATAATGACATATCTGAATGCTTTTCTCCTGCCCCAAACCCAACTTGAAACAACAACATTTCCTTTGTCAAGGAAAGGAATATTCTTATTTCACTTTTTCCTAGTTTATTCTCCTTCCTGTGCTAGACTACAACATAAACACCCCCGGCGTCGAAATGTAAGGGGTGTGTTGTTCAGCTGCACCAATTTGGAGCTTGTTCTGCAAACAAGTAAATAAAAAGCATCTTCTGAACTTATGCCCTGACCAACTCATGTCAGAAGGGCTTCAGATGCTGCTGTGACTCTGCCACTCAAAACTTTCCCAGCCCTAGTTAGATTACTCTGCCTATTTATTGAATGTCCCGATAGTTGGGTGCTTGTTTTTTAAATACACACAAACATTCAAATATGAAACTCCGTATCTGCATTTTGAAGTGGCAAAGGGGTTTGCATTGTAGAATAGACAGTTATCAACTTTTGGGGAAGAACACTATTTTTCCTAGAACTCTGTTGGAACAAAATAAAGAATTTGCTTAAAGTAAAATAAAGAAAAAGTAAATCAATCAACAAAGAAAAAGGATCTTTAAGATTAACAAATTTACTAAGGTATAAGTGCTGACAGACCAGAGTCCATTTCATGAGGTGCATTAAGAGTTCTATGGGTATGATTTGGTATTTGGATAAATAATGTCATCAAGAACTTTTATAATTCTATTTCTGAATTTCAAGTGCAATACTTGAACCATGCTGAACGCACCTGAGACATGAAAAATATTATCCACAAAATGCTTTACTAGCTATTTTATATTGACATAGTTTTTAATCTTGTAGTTTATGACATATTAGTTTTCCTGTTAGCAGCTATTTTTCCGCAAAGCTTTTAGGTGACACTCCAAAACCCAAAGACAAACAGTTCCTGATACTGTGAATGAAAACAAATGTATAGTGATGACAAGAAAAGCGTAACTGGTTGGTTCTTAGCTTTACTCTTTCATTTCATCAATATCGAAGCTGCACAGAGAAATAAGGTTTCTTTTATCTGCAGCCACCTTCATACTTGTATAATATGCTTGAGTGACTATTAAGCTAAAAAGTCAACCAGCTCCAAACCAGAATTGTTTGAAAACTTTCTGTATTGCACATCAGACCTGAGCAGCATAAAACATATGAATGTGTTTGATGTTTTCCAAGGAACCATATATTAATTTTAAACAGCATTCAGTGAAATAAAATCAACAGGTATTGCTCAAGTACAATACAAAACCTATTTCAAATATTTATTAATAGAGGGCAGAGTAAAAATTTCAAAATATGAAATATTGATAAGGAGCTTAAACTTGGTACCCTATCATCAAAACTGACATTCGAATTACCAAGAATACACACTTGAGGAAGCAGCAGCACAGTTACTGAAAACTTTTATGGAATTGTAGAGTTGGAAAGGACCATGAGGGTCATTTAGTCCAACCCCCTGCAATACAGCAATCTTTTGCCCAATACGGGGCTCGAACATACAACCTTGAGATTAAGAGTCTCAAGCTTAATTGAATACATGCCTCAAGTCTGAACAATTTATTCTCACTGAGAAAATTCTTAGATCAGGCTTTAAATTTGTTAATTTCTTCTCTATGTTGTGCTTCCCTTCCAGACACTAAGTTTGCAAGTCACAGTAAGACAAGAGGTGGGAAACCTTTCTCCCAAGAGCCATATTTCCTTCTGCGGGTCATATACCCATGATAGATGGTTCCAGAAGCAAAAGTGGTCAGAGAAACAAATGCAAATTTTACCTCTCCATCCAGGCAAGCAAGAAGCACCAGAATTCAAGGTACACATTCCAGCCAGGCCAAGACAGACAGTGCAAATCAGGGCTGGTAAGGGGAGCACCATGGCTCAGGGCCTGATGAGTCTCAAGGGCCAGAGAGCCATGAGGGGCTGCATTTGGCTCCCAGCCCTGAGATTCACAATCCTTGTGGCAAGCTATATAACATGGATTATAATGCATTTGCAAATTGCATCAACTTTGCTCCTCAACAGAGCAAACAAAACGTGATCCTTGGCTTAGCATTATGGTGGGATTGTGGTGAGATTTGCTCCAAACCTCAATGATTGGTGAAACAGAAACAAACCTGGACCTATCATGGCTTGTTTTGGTGAAAGAAACAATGATTACAACAACTGGATGTAACTCTAAGCCAGGGATCATGGGATGTCACCTCTGAATGCTAGTAGGGAGGAGCAAACCAGGTACGATTCACTTGTGCACGATAAGGAATGGCTTATGGGCTTGCCGTGATGCACATGCATTGCCACTGTATAGTCTTGCAATTTCTTTAAGATTAAAAAACAACACCACCAAAACACAAATATGAAAAATGCTGTATTACCACATTGTTGTAATCTAAGGGATCATATGTCTGCTCTTTAAAAATGTTACAAGACTTCATGAATTCTTCATTCAACTTGCAGATTTGGTCATTCAAAATTTTCCCTTTGAATCCACCAAACTCCAGTTTCTCCAACTTCTCAAACTCAAGCGTAGTAACAAAAATATCCTAAAACAATAAACGTTATAATTAACCACAATTCCTGCCACAATGAAAAACTGATTTTGTGTGTGTGTTTTGTTCTACAACCCTGCATTCCACATTTAACTTAGAATGAAAAGCATGTTGCGCACGTGTGTGTGTGTGTGTGTGTGTGTGTTTGCTATTACCAAGTGAAGTGGGGAAAGAAAAGAACCCCATAGCTAGAACCCAGAGGTTTCTTTCACAAAGATGTTTATTCACAAAGAAACTCTTGGAGAATGTTGGGCAGAGGTGATTTATTGGGGGGGGCGGGTTGGACTTCCTGGTTGTGTGTTTTCCTTCTCCCCTTCTGGGTTAGAATATGGGGGTATTTCTACCAATACAGAAGTGGCATCCCTACTCCCTTCCCCATGTAAATGGTGCATAGGGGAAGGGAGTTTACATGTGAACATGTTTAAATATGAAGCATCAATAAGTTTGGAGAGAGAGAGAGAGAGAGAGAGAGAGAGAGAGAATGCACTAAAGGGAGGGAGGAAAAACATTGAGGAAGAGCTTCGTAACTCTAAATGCATCAGGGTTGGGGGTTTTAAACAACAAAAGCGACCTTCTACGTCACCTTTGGTACCCATTTCGTGTCTTTCTTTGCTTAGTGCATCCCCCTGGGCCACATAAATGATGGACATTACATTCATCATATCTATGTTCACACTGCAATATTATTCCTGTCTAATCAGAAGTAAGTCTCACTGACTTTACTTGGACTTACTCTCTGGTAAACATGGAGCGAGAGCCGTCTTCACCCAGACAGCCATATTCTCAAGATTCCAGGGGTTGTATGCTAGTGCGGGGGTGAGGCAGGCAAGGGGGAACCAAAATGGCTGGGGTGAAATTGGGTGGAGCAGCAGATGTGATTGTACAACAGCTTACATTCCAGGCATGCAAAGGTCAGTTTTCTACACATACACACCTTTAAATCCTCCGCCTGGGCAAAAGCAAACAGCAGCATAGAAGTTCAAGGACACATTCCAGCCAGCTGAAAGCAGCTCAGGGGGGTCCAAGAGTAAGACTAGTAAGAAGTGTGTCATGGGAAGAATCCTGAGTGCCAGACAGACCTCGGCCCCCAGGCCTGAGGTTCTTCACCCCTGGTGTACAGGGTTGCAGCCTCAGTTTAATAAACCTACATCTTATATACACCTAACCAGAATAAGCCCTATTTAATTCAGTGAGATGCATTTCTAAGTTTACATAAACAGGGCAAACAACAGAACAAGATTACGCTGCTTTTCTGCCATTAGTTTAATGTGAAGTTCCAACTGGAAAAGCTTTCAGGGAAGACTGATTCTACCCTAAACTAAAAGTTAAATCATTAATTTCTCTATATATGGCACTACCAACATGTGTAAAGGAACATCTTCCCTTAAAAGAAGCAGAAGTAGATTTTCCTATGTAGTTTACTCTTAACTGTAATATTGGTAGATATGATAGTAGTTGGCAATCAATACCTCTATTTTTTCCAAACGGTTTAGAAACATATTGAACCTAAGAAAGACCATATTCGGCTGAAAATCCCATGGTTTAACCTCTTGACTATTAGCGAAATAGGTTGCAATTTTCCCCCTTTGGCTAAAAAAGTTATCCTTAAAACTTCTTAAAGTATGAAGAGCCTCTTGCACTTGTTCCAAACTTTCTTCTGTTTCTCTTTTCATAATATCTTCTGGTGAAAGGTATGATATAGCCTACAGAGAGGAAGTAATAACATTTTTAAAATGTACCACCAATAAATGAAAACTAAGAGCCACTGGCAGGAAGGTAGTGCCATTGCAGTGTTTTAAAAGACAGTATGTTTGCAGCAACACACAACTATATAAATGAAGGTTAAGTCTGTTGACATCACTTAGCAAAAAAAGTCAAACAAATTCTGTATTTTCAAAACTTACATGTCTACTCCAAGTAGTAGATATGTGCTTCTTACATACATAAGCTCAACTGTGAACAACTTTTCACTGCGAGTGTACTGCATTGCAAGTAGAATTTCATTGAAGGTTTATCATGCAACCATCAGGTTGATATTATAATTGGTTTACTACAGTTTTGCACAATATGTTGTCATGACTAACTTACAGCATAACCAACAACCACCTTTTTTTGGGGGGGGGACTGCAAATTTCTCTCTAACTAGTGAACTACTCACAGTTATGACGGAGTGGGGTCTATGAAGACATTCAAGTTAGTACATATTACACATGTGCAATGCATCTCAATGTGTTTGTTCACAGACAGACATTCTCTTTTCTGTTCTGATGGAGTCTCTGCCAGCAGAGGCCAGGCTGCCCACAACCTGGAGTTTAAGTTCTGCAACCACCCTATCTATATAGTCCCTACGCTTGCTGCTTTCTCCACCACAAGTCAAAAGAGGTAGAAGCTAGGGTAAAGGTAAAGGTAAAGGACCCCGGCAGTTAAGTCCAGTCGCGAACGACTATGGGGTTGCGGCGCTCATCTTGCTTTACTGGCTGAGGGAGCTGGCATTTTTCCCCAGACAGTTTTTCCAGGTCATGTGGCCAGCATGACTAAGCCACTTCTGGTGAAACCAGAGCAGCGCATGGAAACGCCGTTTACCTTCCTGCCGGAGAGGTACCTATTTATCTACTTGCACTTTGACGTGCTTTCGAACTGCTAGGTTGGCAGGAGCTAGGACTGAGCAACGGTAGCTCACCCCGTCACGGGGATTCGAACCGCCGACCTTCTGGTCAGCAAGCCCTAGGCTCAGTGGTTTAGACCACAGTGCCACCCGCGTCCTAGAAGCTAGGGTACTGGCACCGAAAAAGCAGAAAAACTGCATCCACTGAAACAGTCGATGCACCTTGAGATTTTGTTTAGAGATAAGACTTAAGAGTTCTGTTAAGTTATTGGAATTGCCTCTTTACAAATAGGGCAGTTTATCGATGTCAGACTATGAAGCAACCTAGCAGTAAATCGGTTCACTAATAAATCCCCTGTGGTCTAGAACTTAGCAGATATTGCCATTACAGTTTTGCTACCTGATAAGCAATTCCAATTAACAATATATTAAAAATGGATGTTGTACACAGCTGACAACATGAAAAACAGTTTGTAAAAAGCTATGTGATCTTTAAAGAATGCTGCCTCTTTGTCAGGCAAACAGCGTATTGTATTTTTAATAGAGAGCACATAAAATAGCAGAATTTATTACTATAATTATTTGTGTGTTATATAGCTTTAGTTGTAAAAACAGTATCTTGGGGCTACGGCAAATTCACGATAAATACATTGGGAAATGGGAGCTAAAAAGTAACTAACACCAGATAAATTTATACTCTCTTGTCTTAACAATTCTCCTGTATTGATTGATTCTTATTGACTAAGGCTGAAATGCTATGCACATTTCCCTGGAAGAAAGACACACTGAAATCTATAAAACTACTCCTGAGTAGGCATTTATAGGATTATGCTTTTCATGCTTATCTGGTTTTTTTATTCACAGCTTGTACTACCTGGCTAATGAGAAGATTGCAGAATTCCTGCAGCAGAGATATGATTCTTGCTGGCGTATTGTAAAACTTGGAGTGACTCCAGATCAGACAGATGGTGTGGAACAAAGGGGGAATTAAAATATGTATCTTTGGAAATTCTGTATCTTGAAGATGCTGAATATGTCTTTGCAGAGGTCTCAGGTAAAGCTCGATATCCTGGGCTTCAATGAGTGCTGAGAAAAAGAAAATCAAGTATAGCAAATGGTGGTGAGTCGGAGATAAACACTTTGAGAGTTTCTACAAAAAGGGCATGAAATAATCCATATACCTACAATAAAGCCTGCTGAATCTCCCAACAGTGTGGCAGCATGGTGTTTAGGATAAATTTGAATGCTTTACTCCAGGCATTGGCAAACTCGGCCCTCCAGATGTTTTGGGACTACAACTCCCATCAACCCTGACCACAGGTCCTGTTAGCTAGGGATGATGGGAGTTGTAGTCCCAAAACATCTGGCGGGCCGAGTTTGCCAATGCCTGATTTACTCCAATTCACACATTTTGTTTCTGTGATGTTCCTCTTTGCAAAGTAGAAAAGAACGCTTCGCCATTCCCATCCACCATTCAGATGACCTCACATAAGAAGAAGCAGCATTCCACATGAACTCTTGAACAATTTCTCCTGCTCCAAAGTTACAAGAAAAGAGATTCCAACTCAACCTCAGGAAGAACATTTCTGGCAGTAAGAGCTGTTCAGCAGTGGAACGGGCTCCCTTGGAAGGTGGTGTGCTCTCCTTCATTGGAGGTTTTTAAGGAGAGGTTGAGTGGCCATTTGTGAAGGATGCTGTAGCTGAGATTCCTAATACGCATCAGTAAGGAACATCTGTTTCATATATGAAGTCATTTTTATAGTGGAAGAAAAGGGGATACACTCACTGCTCAACCACATAAAGTGCCTAAGCTAGGCAGAAGCACCCCTAGTCACTAGAGAATCCAGTGACAAGCTTCTTTAGAGGGAGTGCAACCTCTCCCAGAACAGGCTGTGTACCTAATTCTTGAACACATGAACCAACCAATCACAGAATACCAGAATGCCTTACAAGTTATCACAGACTACCAAGTTTCCTTTCATCTACTCTCAATTTAGGAAGGAAGTGATAATCTATTCCGATCTAGGGGATTTTTTTTTTTTAATGCCGCAACAAAAAATGAAAGTGAAGCACTGCTCTCTTGTGTCACCTTTAAAGGCCAACACTTTTCAAAATCTGTGAAGAAATTCTAGCTGCTTTAATGAATTTTGGCCAACATGCAAAATAATGATTTCTCATACTGTGGTTTCTCTTCAGATCGTATAAATCTTTCGCCTTTTACAAAATAATGATTTCTCCTGGTGGCTGTTTACACACAAGATTAACTTTCAAATACAAATTTTGATACTTTCCTCCGAAGTGTGAAAGAAAGAATATTCACCCGCCTAGCAAGGACCATGCAAGCTTAATCACTTGCTGAACTCTTTGTACATTTGGGATAAAGTGCCCTATAAAAATAACAAGCATTATGAGATTTCATTGACATTTCATTTGATCAATATGCAGACAAAATAGTAAAACATGACCAACTGGGTAATACACAAACTTTAACTGTTTTATGTTAGACGTAAAACTACCTAGTAACAGTTTTACCACATGGAACAGTTTCTAAATAATGTTTACAAAACACTCCGTGTTAATCGAATTGCTTAAATATTTTATCTTGCTTTATATGGAAGTAAAAATATCCAAACTTTATACATATAAATTATGAAGACACCAAAGGCTGTCCCAAAGCTCAGGCAGTTAATTAATGCTTGAAGCAATACATCAAGAAGTATTATGGATTATTCCATAACACGCACACATAAATGAATACAGAATACACACATTTCATTCAGAGAAATTTACCATTTTCTACTTCCTTGTAAATGTCTTGAAAAGTAGGATAATAGCTGCTCATCTTCACTTTTAAGATCCTAATCATTTTCTGAACGATGGGACTGTTAAGCTGGAATTAGAACAGAACAATGAATCTCCAGCAACTATCAAGTATATTTTAAGAATTCGTTTCATCACAAAATGCAGTGGGCAGTATTAAAATAAACAAACTTTGGACAGACCAAGCAGCAGGGTTTCACAAATCATTGGATATACATTTGAAAATCAATTTCAAATCCTAACAAATCATACCCTTGAAGGTGACGGCCAGAAAAGTATTTAAAATGTTGAGTCTTGGGGCTGAAAGTTTATTGCACCAAATCTCAACTACCACAGCCCATTTTTAACATAAGGATCAAGTACGTGGTTTTACCTGCTATATCCCTTCCTGGACAGAGTTAGCTTTACCACAGGTATCCACTCCCAGGTAAGAATCAAAACAAATTTCTGTTATATACTGCATGTGGAGCAGCCTTTGAAGCAACTTCAGTTGGTTCAAAATATGCTTCAAGTGAAACTGGTCCCTTAGAACATGGGTCAATATTATTTATTCATTTTTTAAACTTTGCTATGGCTTACTTAGTACCCAGGTATCTGACAGACCATCTGCAACTTTATGAACCTGGTCATTCTTTAAAGCCCACCAGTGGTCTTGCTCTGGGTACCTCCCCCTTCTCAGTGCTGGGACTCCCAAGTGTGGAATATTATCCCAGGGAAACCTGACTAGTTGTAGGTATTTGGTGAATATAATTTTCTCTTGTAGTTTAGTGCGGGGGTATGGAATATAAAGCCCTGCAGATGTTGCTAGAATCCAACTCCCATCAGCCTGAGTCTGACCAATGCTCAAGGATAATGGAAGTTGTAGTCACAATTTATTTATCCTTTATTTACTTTGTAAGTCACTTTTCTCTTGCCCAGGGCAACCCAAAGTGACTTACAAACAAACCAACAATGAACCCCACATGGGTACATTAAAACCAAGAGGAAAAATAAATACATTTTTTTATTAAAAAAATCCCACCCACTTCTAAAGGCCACAGGTATTTAAAGGACAAAAGCCTGCTTATAGAGGAAAGTTTTTGCCTGGCGCCTGAAGATGCCAGGCAAGATGCCCTGGGGTGAGCATTCCACAAACAGGGAGCCACCACAGAAAAGGCCCATTCTCATATTGCAACCCTCCAGACCTCTTGTAGAGGGGTCACATGAAGAAGGCTCTCAGATGATGACTGCAAGGTCTGGGTTGGTTTATATGGGGAGAGGCAGACCTTGAGGTATTGCAGTCTGAACTGTGTAAGACTTTATAAGTCAAAAGCAGCATTTTGAATTGGGTCCAGAAACTAAGTGCAGTGAGGCCAAGTTTGTCATTATATGCTCAAACCATATTGCCCTTGTGAGCAACCTGGCCACTGAATTCTGCACCAGCTGGTATTTCCAAACCATCTTCAGAGGCATATAACACGTTGCAGTGTGATCTAACCTAGAGATTACCAGAGCATAGGCACAAACTCCAGCTTGCTTGGCAGTATCTACAAGTTAAACTACTATCCAAATTTTCAGCTCCCATTATATACAAAGATAAAAGTACAACAATGATCATGAACTGCTAATTGCTTACCTGGTCATATATGCACAAGAGATTATCCTTTCTTTCTTCCCAAAACTTCAGCTCAACCTGAGGATCCGAGTGAAAGCCATGAAGAAGAGTTTCAGCTGAATTCCTTCCCACAGTGTCTTGTATTTGATGCGACCACTTGATAACCATTGATTCTATTGCATGCAGTACTGATCTTGTGAAAGAGTCTTGCCTGCAAGAAGAAGAAGAAGAAGAAGAGTTTGGATTTGATATCCCGCTTTATCACTACCTGAAGGAGTCTCAAAGCGGCTAACATTCTCTTTTCCCTTCCTCCCCCACAACAAACACTCTGTGAGGTGAGTGAGGCTGAGAGACTTCAGAGAAGTGTGACTAGCCCAAGGTCACCCAGCAGCTGCATGTGGAGGAGCGGAGACACAAATCTGGTTCCCCAGATTACGAGTCTACCACTCTTAACCACTACACCACACTGGCTCTCGAGTTAGGAAAATGGCAGGATTCCCACATCCTTAAATTCAGTGACATTTTACAGTGCATGTAACCACTCTATATTCCTGCCTTACTTTGTACTTAGATCAGTTTAAATTGCTTAGGATTCTAAACGTCTCCATCACATTTTTTTTGTTTTGTGTCATTTTCTGTCTGTTTATCATCTTGGAACAGTCTCTCTTTTACACTGGGAAGTGCCGGTTTTCAGTTTTTCACTCAAAACTTTTCTACCCCATTTCCAGCATATTTCAGTCCTATGCTAAATGAACAGTGTCCAACCAGGCAAATTTGTTCGAATCTGGCAAACCAAATTGTAAGCCAAATTGTTTTTGCGACCATCCAGTTTCAAACTCTTACTTTGCCATTTTAAAAAGGTATCATTGTTAATGGTTTAACAAAATCTGCTTTTAAAGAAAAACAACTTATTTTTCTGTGAAATAAAAATCTAATGTTGATTATCGCTATACCATATTAATTTTGGCGTAAAATAGGCTTTAGTAATTTGTGCTTTTCTAAAAATAAATAAATAAAGATAATGCAGTAATCAATACATTCGTTAACTTATTTCATTCATTGCAATTACATTCCAAAGACTTGAAGTACACATTGCTTTGTTTGGTATTGTACACCTCACATTGACAGGTGACTCCCACCACTCAGTTTTATTGGCATTTTTAAGGATTCAACCAAAATGTTTTACCTTCTGCTTGAACAAACATGAAGCAAAATGTATTTCTTTTTGATGTAAAAACACACACACACACACAGAGAGAGAGAGAGAGAGAGAGAGAGAAAGACTCCTTACTTATTTTCAGTACATATCTCATGCAACTCAGTCTCTCTTGCAACTGTTGGAATGGGAAGGAGAGTTCTTCCTGACATAGCTCCAGCCATAACATATGCCTTATTTTTCATGATTTCTACATGACGTTCCATGTCCAGGGAAACAACATGTGGCCACGATTCATTATTTTTCTTATTGGAAAGAATGGGCAGTACAACCTGAAAGAAGTGAGAGAACAGTGGCGGGATAGAGGAAAAACACAACATATAAACTAGGGCTGCCATATGTCCGGATATTCCCAGGGTTTCAAAGGCGAAATTGATGTCCGGAAGGTACCGTATTTCCAAAATGTGGCACTTTGTCCTAGATCTTAGGCAAGTCAATCACGGGTGTTTTTTTTAAATGCGTTTTTGTCTTTAAAAATCTCAACAACTTTGGAGATGTCCTGGTTTTTACTTTTTGAAATATGCCAAGCCTAATACTGCATACTGTATTTTTTCGTCTATAGGACACCCCCATGTATAAGACGGCCCCTATTTTGGGGGACTCCGGTTTAAGAAAATGGGGGGAGATGGCCCCCGTGTATAAGACGCCCCCAAATTTTGGACTTTATTTTTTAGGGAAAAAACCTAGTCTTATACACGGAAAAATTCGGTAAATGCATTGCAGAGAGAGGCGGGGAGGGGAAACTTCAAACCTAGCAACACTTTCAGTTTCTTAGTGACATGCCCCAACATGTTTTCTTTTTCAGCCCCATCATGCTACATTTTGGATTATACTGGGCATGGCTTTTTATAAACAATGGCAAAAAAAATGTACATTAGGTCATGGAAGAACACTTGAATGTCAAGTAAATCAAAAATTTCTATAATGGTAAGGGGGAATGTGCACAAGTGTTGAATAGCTGGAAACTAATAGATGGACTCGAGTAATTTATTATATTTTTTAAAAAAGGAATTAGGGATAGAGATACAAATTGCTCCAAGTTTTACTCTTTGTAGTACCGGTATGTTCTAAGGACGTGCCCAGTTTTAGCATGAGGATAATGAGGAAAACCAAGATCCTTGATTGATTGTGAAATGGCTAGCATTTCTGTCTCTTATCGTCACACTTTTTAGTCCTTTTTTAAATAAAGAAAATAGTTTTTTTATTAAAAAAAAACACCCAACAAGGCATGAATACTTTGCATAGCTATCTAGTAAGAAACAATCAAAAGCATGTTGAGCAATACAAGATCTTTACATTAAATATTTGACTAGGCATTTCTGCTGTTGTGAAATTCTCAGCTGATCTCTGTGCAATAAATTCGTTAAGTAAACAGCCACAGCGGCACTATAAATATGATTTGTAACCACTACATTCACATACACTTGCTTGTTGCTATACATCTCCCATAGTGATAATGTTTGCTAAATGCAAACTTGCTGGTTAAACTTAATGCTTGCTAAATCCCATTTCACCCTTTTATTTCCAGTCCAATCTGCTTGCATAAAGGAATAACATGGAGACTATTTATTTGTTTGTTTGTTTAAAGCTTTTATATAGGTAAAGGGACCCCTGACCATCAGGTCCAGTCGTGTCCGACTCTGGGGTTGCGGCGCTCATCTCGCTCTATAGGCCGAGGGAGCCGGCGTTTGTCCGCAGACAGCTTCCGGGTCATGTGGCCAGCATGACAAAGCCGCTTCTGGCGAACCAGAGCAGCGCACGGAAACACCGTTTACGCTAGGTGGGCAGGAGCTGGGACCGAGCAACGGGAGCTCACCCCGTGGCAGGGATTTGAACCGCCGACCTTCTGATCAGCAAGCCCTAGGCTCTGTGGTTTAACCCACAGCACCACCTGGGTCCCTAAGCTTTTATATACCACTCTTCAAAGTGTATATCCCAGGGCAGTTCAGAACATAAAATTATAAACAATATAACAAAACAAAACACCAAGAGCACTTAAAGTCTGCAGGCTGAGCTGCACAGTAAAACTCACAGCTTCTAAAATGTATTTAAGAATTAGTTGAAAAGCCTAGGCGATTAGAAAAGTTCTAGCCTGCCACATAGAAAACTACAGAGGAGACACCAGGTGTAAGTTTCCATAACTGGGGTTAAAGGATCCCTTTTCATTTGCTGTCACCAATTTTGTATATGATAGAGGGAACTTTTAAGAGTAAGCAATTGTGCAAAAGCAGACTGGTCACTTATTTACCAAGTAAATTTGCTCTCAAATAGCCACTGTCATTAACATCTACCCCGGCCTGCCATTTTAAGTGGAAAGCATGCAAGGCCTATGCTCTCCACAACGTATTACGGGAAAACTGTCCTCATTAATGACATTTTGACTTCCCCCAGAATAAAACCCTGAAGCAGAAATCCTAATCAATGACCTGGTTCCTGTGCCGTCGACAAGGCATGGTTTTAAACTATGGTTTAATGTGAATGAGCAGCACATTGGGGCAGAGAGCTAAAAAGTTGTCACATCACTCCTTCCCCCTTCTGCTGCGGACAGAACAAACCGGAGGCTGGCTTGTCGTATCTTCCCGGCATGGGCTCATTCATGGTTTCCTTTAAGCAAACCACAAGCAGTAAGCCAAGAACAAACCTTGGTTACTGCTCTAGGATTGTTTGGGGGAAACAAACAATGAAACCAAATTCAGATGATAACCTTGTACAGAAGTGCAGTAGGGTGCGGGAAGAGCTGCAAGATATTTTATACACCATGCCACCAACATGCTCTTTCACATTAAACCATAGTTTGTTTTAAACAATGGTCAGTGTGATGTGTGAAATTCTGTTTGCTTTTGTGAGCTACCGGGTGCTACTGTCTGCATACCCTTCCCATTATATTTTACTTTACAAGAAAAAAAAGGAGGGTTGAATATTCAGGTAAAAGACACCTGTTTTGTTTTGTTTTTTACCTGAGGAACCAGCCCCCCAGCTCTGTATAGCTACGGGCCCGTGCTACCCCTTCTTCATAAACCCAATTAACCAACATCCTGGTCAAGCCTATTTGATCTAAATCAGATGTTACAAAGGATTTCCCACCCTTTTGCAAGTTCGGGGGAGGACTGAAATCCATTTATTTGGTGGAGTGTGGTTAAAGACTGAGAAGTTAAAATTACGAAAGAAATACATAAGCTAGAAGTACCTCTTCTAAGAAAATCATTACATGCTCCATAGGTGCTCCAGACAATTCTGCAAATTTGAGGGCTTCATTGCAGTTTTCTGCTCCAACGCAGTCTGTGTTCTTCATAATACAAACTGTTTTGAGTTTCATGCCGCTGGGTATCTAAACCAGAAAGACATGTTACAATTCTCAAGTGAATGAATTGTGACCATATGTACTCATTCATTTGATAATTTATATAATGTTGTGAGGGGCTGGGGGGGGTAGGCTGTATGCCAGAGTCCCTTCTCATTCCTGGATGCAACAAGAATCCAATTGCTGGACTAGCCAGACAAGTTTATTGGTAATGGGTCATTAAAGTAACAAAGAAAGTGGTTCTGTGCCAGACTACAAATGAGTGGGGGCCCCTCCCTCAGTTCACTGGTAGCTAGAAAGACAAAAGCCTGAACTGTGGTGTGTGAGCTAGAACCAGAAGTAGGAAGCAGGCTGGGGAGCTGAGAGACAGAACCATGCATGATTTATGCTAGAATCCAAGGTTGTGGCTATGAGAGAAACAAGACCCTATTGGGATGTTAATGCTGTGAACCCCTCCATCATAGGCTTGTGTTGCATATATGTGCAAATAAACCATATGTCATATGAAGACACCACAGTCTCCACTGACCACTGTTCCTCTTTCTGAGGAAACTGAACTCTGGGCAAGCTCCTGGAACCCCTGGAATCTTGCACTGCTTGGAGATTGTAGGTTGGCGTGCAACACTATAACTGTGCCAATCTGGGAATTAAGATTGGGAACCATGATTAAGATCAACAACCATGCTCCATGCAAACCAGACCAGAGTGGAATAGCTCTTATGGTCCAATATTATGGTCCATAATATTGCAACTACAGAGGATTACCATAACGCAGAACCAGGACTGCCAAGATTCATGCTTGCATGTTGCACTCGTGCAAACTTGCGATTCCATAAACAACTTTGGAAACTATGGGGCACAAGTTTTCCAGGACAGCTGCGATGTATCCCAAACAAAAAAAAGCCCTTTGATGACTGGAATGAAGTGCACACTTGCACGATGCACAGAAGATTCAATCAGTGAATTAGTGGTTGTATATCCTGCTGTGGTGCTTACATGCTTCTGGATTGGAGCTTCCACAGTGTGTGTGTGTTTTGTGTTGTTGTTTTGTGGGGGGGGGGTTGCTGGATTCCCTGTCTCCCTAGTCACAGCCTTGCTGCTCTACTGAAAGAGAATCTATGTATGGAAACTTATTTCTGGTCATTTATTTCCACAATGAAGCATTATGGAGACAATTTATACGGAAGTATACCAACACTAATAACCTTGGTGTTAGATTAGTAAATTTGAAAAATAAAGTAAACTTTTAGGATTGCCATATTTTGAAGAGCAAAAATGAAAACATTTGCCGACTTTTACTTTTAACTACGGATCTCTATGACGACTTGCTTTAAATACCCATGAAAAAGAGGATGTGTCCTGGAAAAAGAGGACATATGGCAACCCCAATTAGTAAACTTATTTTTAATCTGGATACCTTATTTAATTGGGGTTGATCCAGATTTATTACATATTGCTTCAAGTATGAAGCATACATCAAAATTATTAGCTACTGTAGAGGGTTGCTTTGATTTTTTGTTCTATTACTTTGTGCAATGCAATGGTTTTAAACTAATTGTCTTATAATTAGCGATGAAATTCAGTACTTTTAACTCTAGTTGCAACATATTGATACAAGTTGTATCTAGTTTGTTTGGCCTTCCCCACCTAAATTTATAAAGTAAGTGTGTTGTTATGAAGATCAAATCTGAAGTAAAAAGTAAACCAAGAACAAAAGAGAATTCCTGATAATCAGAGACTCTCCTTGTTTCACTTTGAGGTCTCATCTCATTACAGAGGAACTGTAACCATTAAGCTTCTCATCACAGACACAGCAGAAGGAAAGAAATATTAGACTTCACATCCTTTCCCCCATGAGCTGGTATCATAACTCAGCAGTTACATCAGAATCCAAGTTGCAATCTTACCTCATGTGAAGTCAAGGGGAGATAATTTAGCATAACCACACCAAGTCAACAGCTTGTGATAAACAAGTTGTGTAAAGAAGCTTTTGAAAGCTGTGAATCACATGGAAGCAATTACCAATACAAATCTTTCTGAAATTCAGTTTCTCAGCAAAACAACTTAAGTGTTACATACAATACACAATAGCATTTTTACTACAGCAGAGAATGTCTCTCAAATAAATAAACATGCTCTTCAGCAAACAGGCAGAAAATGCACCTACATTGTTTACCTTACAGATTCAGAAACAACAGCCCCACTTGTTGGCATTTGTTTGGGTTTGTAGCCTGCCACATTGCTCAGGCTTTTGGTGAGTTACAATACAGAAACAACACAATCAAACTATAGTTCGCAACAGATAAATCAGACTTGCATATGAATAAATAAAAAACCAGCCCAAGCACAAAGGTCTTACAACATTTTCTAAAAAGTGCTTAGACTTGGGCCTTAGCAGTTTTCAAAGGAAAGGTGTTCTATGTTTTGGGGCAACCAGACAGGATTATAGCACTGAACATGTTTCAAACAGGATATGTGAGATGAGGTTCTATCAATGAATTAACTGTGTACCTTTTATAACCAAATGGAAATATATTGACAGACCAGTGGTACATGGCTCTAGGGATTAGTGTTAAATAATGCAAACTCATTCTAAAGTAAGAACTATGCATTAGAAACTTCTCAGGAACAGTCCCTACAACTAAACCAGGCAATGGATGCCGTTATGTATGGACGCTGTAAAAAAAACAGGTTGCAGGTGGGTACAGCCCACAGGTAGGCCCACAATAGCCAGCAATAATTTTTGTCACTGGAGGTTGGGTGGGATAGAATCATAAAATCACAGAATCATACAGTTGGAAGGGACCAAGAGGGTCATCTAGTCCAACCAACTGCAATGCAGGAATCTTTTTTGCCCAACATAGAGCTCAAACCCACAGACCTGAGATTAAGAGTCTCATGCTCTACTGACTGAGCTGAACAGCTCCCCCCCCCTTATGAAAATGGCAACAGTCCACTGTGGACTATGGTCATGTTCAATCCAATTCACAAGAAAACAACTGTATGCATGGGTACAATCAAAGGGAGAACTTGTATATAAGCAATCTGAAGTTATAGTCCTACAGCGCAAGCATATCAGTATAAAAAATAACAATTTATGAGATAGTGTACATAGTAGACCACCTTTTCCCAACTCCTGGTGAGATTTTGGAGTTAATGTCTCCTAGAATTGCTCCATAGGAGCCAAGGCCCCTTCAGCTCCCCCAATAAATTACTGTAGGGGTCCGCACCCCCTTAAGGTTGATGGGCATTGCCATTCAGATGGTATGTGCCATGTCATGTGATCGATTATGTGGGGTGGGGCTTACCTGTGTCCCCCCCCCAAAAATATTTTATTCACGTTGGCACCCCAGGGTGGCTTCGAGATTTGGAAGTCACCCATACCAAACACATCCACATGGCTGGGTGTTGACGGAGCCCACAGGAGGCGAAGGAGAAACGAGTCCACTTGGCACACTGCAAGATTACAGAAGGGCGCCCCTGTTCTGGAAACCCCACCCAAACACCTCCCCGGCCATTATTTACCTTCGTCCCAGCTGCCAGCCCTCCTGCCAGAGGGAGGCAGAAAGCCAGCAAAGTGAGGCGGCTGTTCTCCAGAAAGTCCTCCAGGAGCTTCTGGTTGTCTTCCTCCGCCAGGAACTGACTCCATTTGTCGTCTTTCAGCTTCAGCAAGTGCGCCACGCGGCGCCCCACGAATTGGACCCTCGCGTCCTCCGCGAAACTTTTCTCCTGCGCCGTCTCGTCCTCGTCCTCTTCCATCTCCAGCCCGGCGTTCATAGAGGGAGGAGCGGGGAAGGAGGAGGCGACGGCGGCGCTGCAGCTTTTCAGCTGAGGAACCTCGTTGGCAATGCTCTCCTTCGCGGCGGCGCGCCCTTCCCAACTTCTCTCCGCGACGCGAAGCTGGACGCCCTTTCCTCGCCTTCCCCGCGCAGTTCTAGAGATTCCGCTAATTAGCGCGCGGGCAGCTCACCTGCTGCTGCTGCTGCTGCTCCTCGCGCTCATTGCCGGCCCCCGAGT
The DNA here is from genome assembly GCF_009819535.1 of Lacerta agilis. Taxonomy (NCBI): domain Eukaryota; kingdom Metazoa; phylum Chordata; class Lepidosauria; order Squamata; family Lacertidae; genus Lacerta; species Lacerta agilis. The sequence goes on from NC_046323.1 coordinate 23,759,588, forward strand.
TGCTCCCCACGCCCCCGCCAGCGTCCGGTTCAACTCGCTGTTCTGTGTCTGCTCCTCCAATCAGCGGCGGCGTCCTGTTGCCCTGGGGACGAGGGAAAAAGTCACAGCCGGGCCACCCACAGCCGCTTCTCAAGGGGAACAAATCACGGCCCTGGCCAGTTAGGGCCCGGTCTTGCCAAGAAGGAACCATCAGCCGCTGCGACGGGGGTGGGAGGGGTGGGGGGGCAATGGAGAAGCTAAGGGCTGGCGAAGGTTTTTCAATGCCTGGTGCGTCACACGGATGTTTAGCGACACACCTCCAAGGGTCTCTGCCCCCCGCGCGCTGAAAAGCGCGCGCCGCAGGTCCTCCCCACGAGCAAATGGACTCGCTCGCTTCATAAAGCAGGAAAACTAGCCACTCGATAAAATGCTTTGATTTTTATAGGGTTTCCAAACGGTGTTTTTTTCATTTGGGCAAGGTCGGGTGCCGCTATCAAAGTGCTTCTGGGCAGGTGTTCGCAGAAGCCCAACTTGCAGCCAATCATGGCTTCAGTTTCTCATAGTTTTGAAATGGCGAAGTAGGCAAGCTGCAGATTCACGGAGAATACTAGGGAAAAACAAAACAAAATAAAATAAAATTCCTTCCAGTAGCACCTTAGAGACGAACTAAGTTTGTTCTTGGTATGAGTTTTCGTGTGCATGCACACTTCTTCAGATAGGGAAGTTCGTCAAAAACTGGCCAGTGGTTGGTTGGTTTCCTTCCCTGTTACCGTTTTTCTAGGCCACTAGGAAGAATATCAAACTATAACTTTTGTTTTCAAGAGCTGAAGAAAAACGTACGAACCTCTTTTGCCTATCAGAAGGTCTGCTGTTCAAATCGGCTTGACTGGGTGAGCTCCCCTTGCTCTGTCCCAGCTCCTGCCAACCTAGCAGTTCAAAAGCACGCCAGTGCAAGTAGATAAATAGGTACCGCTAGGCGTGAATGGAAGCACCCCCTGGGGGCGGGGCGTCCTGATGTCGCGTCGTGACGTCACGACACAACATCAAGAAGGAGCGAGCCTGCGCCAAATCAGGCGCATGTTTGCTCCGCAGCTTGCTCGTAGGCCACTAAGCAGGTTTGCAAGCAGGCTGCGGGGCGAGGCTGCCTCGCTCCGCAGCTTGCTCGGGCCCACTGGTGGGGCGGGGCCGGCCCAAGTTTCACCCCCTCCCCTGGAACCCGGGGCGCCCCGCCCCCTACGCCCTGCCCTTGCTACACCACTGGGTACTGCTGTGGCAGGAAGGTAAACAGCGTTTCCGTGCACTCTGGCTCCCATCATGGTGTCCTGTTGCGCCAGAAGTGGTTTAGTCATGCTGGTCACATTACGCAGAAAGCTGTCAGTGGACAAACGCCAGCTCCCTCGTCCTGAAAGCAAGATGAGCGCTACAACCCCAGTCTCCTTTGACTGAACTTAACCATCCAGGGGTCCTTTGCCTTTTTTTACCTTTATAATATCAGTAATATTATTACAAAAATCTTCAGGAGCTAGATGTGCTGTGATTCTTGTATGACACTGTGTCATGGACTGGTTGGGTGCAGAGGAATAGTGGGAGGTACCAGCTGGGGAACCACCAAGGGGAGAAGGCTCAGCCTAGGGTGTGGTGTTGGGACCAGACCAGTGGTCACAGGGAGAAGACTGGAAGGAGAAGGTGTCAGATCAGGCATAGGCAAACTCGGCCCTCCAGATGTTTTGAGACTACAATCCCCATCATCCCTGACCACTGGTCCTGTTAGCTAGGGATGGTGGGAATTGTAGTCCCAAAACATCTGGAGGGCTGAGTTTGTGTCTGCCTGTGTCAGATGCTGAGGAGGTAACAGGGCTGAGTGAGGAAGGAGAGTCTGTGGCAGAGAGAAGTCCACAAGCAGAGGTGGAAGAAGAAGAGGGTGGCCAAGAGGCAGAGCTGAGTCAGCTAGTGAAGAGTCATGAGTGTCTCCTCCTGCTGCAACAAAATCTTCACCCCACTTGTCTCCCAGAACGGGAAGAGGCATGAAAATGGCAGAGGAGAGATTGGCAGCGTGCAGACGCAGTCTTCGATTGCTTGGGGGGGGGGAACCTGGAGAGGAGAGGACTTAGGTGGTTGTGGGGAGGCAGGGATCTTCAGTCTCAGCAACTGCTTAATGGGGGGGGGGCAAGACCTATCAGAGATGGATTGCTGCGCTCATTAGGCCTGACACTCCTTTGCAGATTGTTTTTGCTAATTGTTAACTCTAACTTGCACATTGTGATTTACTGCTGGCTCGTTCCTGACACACTAGCAAGTAAGTCGTAACTTCATCTCCCTCTAGGAAGGCTTGCTTGTATTTGTCCATTAAGCAGATTGTCAGTGATAAACGGCTTCTGAAACTGAGTGAAGCTTCAAAAGCAGCTTGTGATGTGGAATAGGTGTGAAGTGGATTGTCTGCTGTTTAAAGACAGTCATTTAATTGAGTTATTAGAAGCAGCCTTCATAGATTTTTGAATCCCAGTATTTATTGTTGCTAGTTTTGCCCGGATCCTACATATGTTGCTGTTTTGATTCACTGGGTCAAAAGTGACCCAAAGTGACTTACATTGAAACACATTAGAAAAAATACTACCAATAAAAGCCTGAAAATGCTTCTATAAAATTAAAAGACAGGTGTTAAGAGATTTCATAATACTAAAAGAGGCCACAGGTTCCTGAAACCCTTCGAATTAAAAGCCAAAAGCCTGGATAAACAGGATAGTATTAGCCTGGCACCTAAAAATAAAGGTGGCAGTGGGAATGTCAATTCCAGAGGCACCACTGAAAAGGCCTATTCTCATACGGCCACCCTCTTCGTTGCCTGTGGAGGGGTCACATGAAGAAGGGCCTCAGCTGCATATGGCTTTATAGGTCCAAACCAGCACTTTGACTTAAGCCTAGAAGCTAACTGGTAGCCAGTGCAGTTGTGCCACATTCTGCACCAGCTGCAGTTTCTGAATTGTCTTAAAGGGCAGCACACTGCAGTAGTCCAACCTAGAGATTATCAGGGCAAAGACAAGGTGTGTTAGTTGCCTCTGTCCAGAAAGGGACAGTTGGAACAACAGTCAAAGCTGCTGGAAGGCACTTGGTGCCACTGTGGCCACTTGAGCCTCAAGCAACAGTAATGGATCCAGAAGTACCCTGAAACTGACATATCTACTCCTTCAGAGGGCGTGTAATTCCACCCAGAGCAGGCCACATCACATCCACCCCCTAACAGTACTTCAGTCTCATCTGGATTTAAGCTTGTTTATTGGCTCTCATTCTGGCTCTTACTGAGACAAGACATCAATCTAGCACATCCTCTGCCACAGCTGCAGATGGGAGATCCATTTGGGAGGCTCATTCTTTACAGATGCAAATACCCCTTTTGTCTAAGGCCCAACCTAGACATAAAACATTTGTCACATTGCTTGCCCTTGTGTAGTTTTTTTTATAAAGAAAAAGCAGGTTGGTTGGGGAGCCAAGTATGCACTATGGCATGTGTGAGCCTCTAATCGAAGTGTGAGCAAACTGCGCTTTCCCGATGTTGCTAAACTGCAACTCCCATCACCCCTGGTTATTGGCCAAGTAGGTTGGGGCTAATGGGAGTTGTAGTTCAGAAATATATGGGGGGGGGCATACCTGTTCTCACCCTTTGATGGTGCTTGATGTGTCTTCCTGCTGCTGAACTACGTATTACGGTACTTTTATAGCACAATCCTATGCATGTTTATTAGGATATGTGTCCCCCTTTGTTCAATGTTGCTTACACACTGTCTTATTACAATATTGATGTTTTAAAGGTTGTTTATGTATACACCACCTTGAATACTGAGTCTATGAGTGGAAATAGGACTCAAATATTATAAATTAGTACACAAACACACAATACAAATATTATAAATAAATACAAGTTTTTAAAAATAAACATACATTCAAACTCAAGAGAATTTTAATAGGTTACTTGCAAAGTATTATTGCAGGCAACAACGTCTACACAATTTTAGTTTCAAATCCACAAAAACACACAAAATGTATACAAATTAGCATAGTAAAAATTAATGCCTTAGAGGCTTTGCTGGCAGAATTAATTTGCAGATTCTAGAATGGGTGTTTCTTGTCTCCCCCCCCCCCTTCCCCCCTTTTCTTACAAAAAAATTTACAAGTGAAATATTACTACAAAACTTTTTATAAGGTTTTCTGCAAAACATTTACAATTTTACCACCAACTATTTTTTTTCTGTTTCAAAATCTTTATGTAGATTTAACACCCTATGCTGCACATCAATTTTTGCGGGATGACAATTTAGTGACATGCATAAAAAAATCACAAGGCATTAGAAATGGGAGACTTAAATACAAATATTGTTGCAATAAAACAGTTATAAAATTGAAAAATAGGACCCAAACATCATGCTTACCTAAGTTTAACAAATAAACCTTTTCTTCTAAGTAACACACTTTTATTACTTCTCTCATGAAACAGTGTGATAAATAATGACTTAACACCAATTTCTAATGCAATCAGGAAACACATACACAACCCTATCCCAAGAAAGCATTTTGAAAAGAAAAGAAAAAGCCTATGCCAACACTGGAGTTCTACCATGATAGTTACACTTTGCACTGATAAGTACGTTAAAACAAAAGCTTGTAATGGTGGCGAAGGGAATGAACAGTGAAGTGGCATTAAATAAGCTACTACTGCACATCTGTGCCCTATTACATACAAGTTACATCCCACTGAGTCAAATAAAGGACATTGAAATTTACGATCCTTCTAAGACTGAAAAGTGGACTCAGAATGGTATGCAGAACAGATTATTAAAACCTTTCCAATTCCAGGAATAGTAAGTGCACCTGCTAACACAGATTAATCTATATTAAGATTCTGTGATGCCAACCAGATTTTGATACACTTGTAATAGGGATTTGCTGCAGATTAAAAAATAATTTCCATTTCCTATCTGCACACATAAAGTATGCAAAAAAGAATATTTACCAGCTGTGCAGAGCACTCATACCTTCAGTTTACAAAATAAAATACTAAGTTAAACATGATTCTTTAAGAACATTTTGTTTGCTTTACTTCTATAGCACTGATTGTGAAGCCTAATGATAAAATATGTGTTTGATGCTGCAGCTGATCTGCAAAAATAATAATAATTAGCGTTACTTAATGGTCATCTGTATTAAATGTATCATCAAATTGAGTTTGAGGTTTTAAAGCCAGATAAAATCAGCTTAAAATATTTTAAATAAAATATACAAAATAATATATAAAAACCCAACTAAAATGGAAATACTTGTTAAATGCCTACAAAAGGTTTAAGAAACTTTCACTTATAACCACAGTGTAGAAATGTGTAAAATGGTTTTCTTTACTATGTATGTAAGTGGAAAGTATAAAAGACTTTCAGCTTGTATTTCACTACACTGGGCATCCCTAAGTGTACATAGTACAAAATGGTAGATCTTTTGTCTTTAAAAATGCATGCAATGCCACAAAACTGAGTGTTTATATAAGGTTAAAAACATAAATCATAATTTTTAAAGGATACACATTAATTTCTTGCACTGTACTTGCAAGTTCCATCATCGAAATATTTTGGTGTAAAAACATAAAAACCAGAAAGTCATGTGATCTTTACCAAATGGTGGGTTTGCAAAATATAATATTTGTGTCTATGGGAAATGTTTTAAATTCCAAAATATATTTGGCCATATTTGTGTTGCATACTTAAATTTGCACAGATGCCCCAATCTAGAAAAGCAGAGCTACACACAAAAACAATAATTTGCATGTGTAGCTGATATGGATGCAGCTGTTTATCTGGAATGCATCCCTATCCCTGCATTGTGAGCCTCATCTGGAATATGAATCTTTGTCCAGGGCGACGAGTTGTTATGGTCAACTAGTTGTCAGTGACTACAGCTGAATCCGTGACAAAAAACAAACTGGTGCTTTTTGAACTGTAATGGCTTAACAAAATGCATACTGGGGAAGTAATAACTTACCTCTACCAATATACAGCAGTCATACTTTTCAAATATGTTTTCTTTCTGAAGAATCAAAATTACTGATCCAACAAAAATAAATTAAATAATTTTATTTGCAAGCCTATCTACTGGGTGTGTGTGTGTGTGTGTGTGTGTGTAAGATTTTGATGGGATAAAAAAAACTAAAGAAAAATAAACAACAAAACCAAAACAAAACAACACTTGCAACTACTTCTATGCTTCCAAAGGGACTTATGGCTTGAGCCTCTCAAATAGCAGCCCCCAATGCCACATAGCAAGCCGCTTTTGATACCAAGGGGATTTTCAAAAGGAATTTCTGATAAGGCACAAGGGCCTGCAGTTCAAATAACCTTACTGAGTGTGCCTTTGGACAAGCCAAAAGTAGCTTTTTGGATCCTGGACAGTCGTTTTTGAAATGAAAGAAACAGAACAGCTTAATTTAAATTCATATTTTTGGTTGAAACTATTCATCCATTTCTTTGGCTGTTATGTCAAAGTCTAAATAGCTCAGTATGATAACCACGGTATTTGCTACTGACAAAAGGTTGACATTGGTGCATGAGGTCTACTACAATATCCTATATCCCACCATTTCCAAGTATTCTAATAAAATTTAAATATTTAAATTACACTTTTTATAAATGAAGTTAACCAAGGCTTAGCAATGGATCACTCATGTCTTGAAATGGGATGTGTTAAAAATATAGGACTTATCACATAGGTTCCTATATTTAACTTTTACATAGAAATTAATTAAAATCTTATGTCAATATATTTCTAAGATTCAATATTTGCTACAGTATACACTGGCTCTATAGATCTCTTTCTCTCTCCTAGAGAATAATTTGTGTTTACTGATTGTCATTATACACACTACTATAATGTAGTGGCCAAAATTATCTGAGGTGCACCTCAGAACCATTTAACATGCTGCCATCTGAATTATTTTTTAAAAATGACCAAAGATGGCCAGGTTTACTATGTTTCACAAACCAAAAAGAAACAAAAAGTTTTCATCTTTACTAGATTATTATGAGTTTTTGTTGTGCCGTTTGAACAAAGAAAGTTCCTGTGAAAATTCCAGAGACATTCATGTGAAAACAACCCTAACCAACAGACATCCTGTTGTATATTTGTACTGCTTGTTGTTACAACAAACTTTTACATATAATGTGAAAAGAGAAGGAAAATCCAATTAAAATCATTTTCGTGATATAGCTACATAAATTAGTACAGTGTGGAAGCAATATTTTCTTCATCTGCTGTATCCATAATTTATCTATGACAATTGGCCCTGTATTTATTTTTGATTTTTTTTATCTTGTTATACAATGTACACTTCCTGTGCTAGTCCTCCAACTTGGAATACTTACAGAAATCAAGACTGACTACATGATTTCCTGTTCTGTAATACACTTTTACCAGCCCACTTTCGTATCTTGAAAGGTATGTAAACTTAAGTGCAACTCTAGGCATTTGAATAATGTTCCTTCAGAATTCTTCCATGTTTGTTGAAACAGTAGGGGTTGCTGGGTTTGAATCTTGAGAAATGGCTGCAACTGTGACAATCCTTGGAGATCCAAGCACCTCAGTAACTGAAGGGTCCAATTCACCTGAGGTAACAATAGCGAGGGCTGTTCCCCCACCTTTCTTGTTCTGGTGTGTTTTGACATGCTTGGAGAGATGGTCACTTCGCATAAATCTTTTAGAACACTCTGGGCATTCAAATCTCTTCTCACCTATTGGGAAAAAAACAAAACAAGAGTTGTTCAGTAATTATTTTTTCTATTAATATTATGGGACAATTATCTGGCTATAATCAGCAGTATAGCCACGGTAATTTCAACTTGTTATGTTGTCTTTATTTTGTCTTTCTAAAAGTATTATTTTGAAGACCAGAAGCATGAATTTATGGTACTACACAGTGAAACAACTGGTGTACATGCATGTGTGCCCACACATTAATTTAGTTTAAAGTGCTAATACTATCTGCAGCAATTGCTACCTTTATGAGCTTCCTGGAAGATTTAGGATTTTTTTCTTTCATCATGTGGAAATCAAGGCAAAACCTTTACATGTGACTTTTTTCACAGTAAAGATTTGTACTGATATATACGCAAGTACTGTGAACAGATTCAAGTAACCCTTTTTTACATGATGTTTCCATTGGTCTACAAAGACATGAATGTGAAGATACGCACTTCTTAAGAAAACTTCAAGAGACCACCAGAGTGCCTAACATGGTAAATGCTGTCAATATCAGTTACAGTGGACCCTCGGGTTAACTTTCGGGTTGTGAATGCGGCAAAGCCTAAGTGGGTTTGCCGCTTGTGTGTGCACAGAATCAGTCCTCCAGTTACAGAATTTTTGTGCTTTGGCTGGGCCTTCAGATCCCTTTTGTAACTGGATGTACCACTGTACTGTCAAATGAGCTTCCTGGATCCAGGGTATGGTCGACACATCCTTGCAGGAGGCAGTGGTCCCAGCTGTCTCGGGGAGTAGTAAACGGAAGATATTATCTCACCCATTATCTAACCAACTGATCACTGTGCTCTGTAGGAGAAAGTCTCCTGTAGGTGTCATCTCACTGGACATAAGCTGGTGGGATAGAACTGTAACAACAGCCTCCAGGCAACAGTGTTACTGTTGCTTACTGGGGAGGATGAGACGGCAGTGAGGCTGGAGCCGTGTGAATTCATCTGCAGAATCAATCTGCCTCTCCCAGCAGTATGACCATGCTGCCTCAATCTTGCTGCTGCCTTGCCCTTCCTGTTCTTCCTAGTAAGTGGCATTAAGGTTCAAAAAAGGGCAACCAAAATGATCAAGGGGATGAAGTGTTTCAGAGTTTGGGACTTTAGCAGCATTTGAGACTTTAGAGGACAGGTGTGTAAGAAGTGACAAGGTAGAAGTTTATAAAATTCCGTGTGGCACAGAAAATTGGATAGAGAAAAGTTTTTCTACCTCTCTCATAACTTGTGGGATGAAGTTTTATGTTGGAAGATTGAGGAAAGATAAAAGAAAGTATTCTTACCTATGCAAGGTTCTGATTAGGAGACCAACTTTTAAGTTCTATAGTGATTTAAAAATGAGAACACATATACCTGTAGCACAATGGGTATATTATAAAATATAAAATACACTTGTCCTTTAAAACATTTGTAGAAGACTATTCACTGACCTGTATGGGTTCGCCTATGTCTTTGCAGCTCATCACTCCTCGTAAATCTTTTCCCACAGAAGATCCAATTGCATACAAATGGTCTTTCTCCAGTATGCCAGCGTAGGTGTGCCCGGAGATGAGATGTTTTCCCATAAACCTTTCCACAACCTTCAATATGGCAGATATGTTGCTTCTTTTTTCCTGGTTCGTTACTGCTTCTATCAAGCAGAAAACACTAATGGTTAACCGAAGTACAATTTTGTAAAACACATTAAGAAAAACAATTTGATCTAACTACTCCTGAACACCCCCCGAACCCTATCAGATTCCAACGGCCCAGTCACAAACACCTGCTTTCAGAGGAAGGTGACTTGAGAAAGTGTTTTCATTCTCTTTACATATGAAATTGTTTTATATATGTTTTTATAAATAATTTTAATTAAGTTTTCATTTTAACATCTCGAAATAAACATTTACATAATTTCATAATCCATGACTTCCCTTCTTCCCCTTTCCTGGTTCATTTATTGAACTATTATTCCTGCATGTTCTGCTATGTCCTTTTTTGTCAGTTCTCCAATTTTAAATCTTTCAATTATTAGTTAAACTGTTGAAATTATCTTAATGCTACCAGCATTTTCAAATGTGTACAGTTATTTTCCATATAATCAGCAAATATTTTCCATTCTTTTACAAATGTATATTCTTCTTGCTCTCTTAATCTGTTCGTTAGAAATGTTAGTTCCACATATTCTATCAATTTAAGTTGGCAATCTTCCTTATTTGGGACCACGCTCACGTTCCATTTTTTGGCTAACAGAACATGAGCTGCCATTGTTGCATACATAAACAAGTTTCTCTGACACCTGGGAACTTCTGACTGTACTATTCCTAACAAAAAGGCCTCCGGCCTTTTGGGGAAAGTTGTTTTAAACATTTTTTCCCATCTCATTAAAAATCATTTCCCAATGATCTTTAACTTTTTTACATGCCCACCACTTATGAAAAAAGTTCCCTCCGTTTCCAACACAGATCTGATTCTGCTTTATACATCTTAGCCAGTCTACTCAGTGTTAGATGCCATCTATGAATCATTTTCATATAGTTCTCTTTCAAAGTATAGCATGCAATAAAATTCAAATCATTCTTCCAAAGTTTCTCCCAGAGATTTAGGTCTATGTTGTGCTCTAGATCCATTACCCAGCGTGTCACTGAGGCTTTGACCAGCTCATCTTTTGTTTCCCAATCCAATAGTAATTTATACATTTTAGACAATAACCTGTCCTTATTCTGTATTAACTCTCTTTCCAATTGTGAGCTTTGGTCCAGAAACCCTAGTTTCTTATCCAATTTAAACATATTGTATAACTGGTGGTATTGTAACCAATATGTAACTTGGGTCCTTAAATCTTCCATGGGTTTCAATTTGGGTTCACCCCGTCAAGCCCAACAAATCTCTGTAAGTCGTTCATATATATGTTTTTATTGTTAAATTGCTTTGAAACGTTTCACGGGAAGCCATTCATAAATAGAATGAAATAAATATATTTATTTAAAGCAGGAACAGAAATGCAAGAGCAAAAGGATCACCGTTGGCCCTGAGATGCTTGGCACTTTACAGCTATTATGGAAATTACCTTCCTTCTCCTTCTCTGCAGTTAGGGCATGAACAAGCAACTCTCCTTAACCTTTTGCCAGGTTGCACGTCTTGATCAGAAGCTTGCTGGGCTTCATGCAACTGCACCTGAATTATCTGATCGGGACTAACAGCACCAATGGCTGCATTTGTGATGCCTCCTACTGCTACAGTGACAGGAGTTGGTGTGGCTTGCTGTACTTTTACGCCTCCATCCTGTCCTTGTTGTTGACCTGTAAAATAAGAATACACGTGACTTCTTTAGTTAATCAAAGTAAAATCACAACATGGTTTCAATATCATATTCATTCCAATATAAGATGGAGAAAAGTCACTTAAATTTACTCATATGCATAATACTTTAGGACTGTAAGAACCTTCTCTCCCAAAAGGTAATAAACCCAGCACCTTTTTAATATAAAAGGAAACAGCTGGACTCACAAATTATGTTATACTAATTGCAAACGGTATCCAGGGTGGCACTTTGCCAGAATGGCTGCAGCTAGTTACCAATCTGGGAACTGAATCCATTGTTGGAAGACGCTACTGTAAAAGTTGGTACTAGTACAGCAGTGTTAGAAACTGAGATATGAAAGCTAGGAGCTAAATAGCACCTTAAACCTAGGTTAAGGGTGCAACAACGGAATGTCTAGGCACGCTTTCATATAACAAGAATACAAAGCTGAAAATGAATGAACTGCAGCTAAAATATTGTGTTCATTTTCCACATGGTCTTCTAGTCCTTCCCCTGCCCACCCCCCTAATATTATTAAGAGGGTCTCTTCTCCAGTCTTCAGGCAGTAGCTGGAAGCGGGGAGGCAGAAAAAGGTCCTCCTTTCCTTTCACTCTGCAGTTTTAATCTGAAATCTTAGGTGCAGTACTGTGCCCAGAGCTCAGAAACTGCTCACGCTAATGAAATTCCCTGTCGCAAAAAGTGCCTAGAACAATGGAAGTTTCGAACACTGTAGTATAATGTAAAAATAAATGAAATTGTGGGCATAAAACCTGTTGCATTTGCCTATACCTGCTGCTCTTCAACTGGTCTCTGTAAATTTAATAACAACAACAACAGCAACAATAATAATAATGGTGTTAAGTCACCTTAAAAGTTGTAGATAATACAAGAGACACAGTTTTAATAACATAGTAATTTAATAATAATATGGGATTCCTCTTTGCAAGGCCAGCCACCAGAACTTTCTGGATGATTCAAGATCTCTTGGAGTGCACCAAATTTTCTCCCTTCCAGAAAAGCTTTTTTGGGCTGACATTTTCATCAAGGCACCACCAGTTCAGACCACATAAGCAAACAATGTGTGTCACTTTACAATTGCTTACATTGAATTGCATTTGCCAAGTTAATGCCTCCTTTACATAGTTCATTTGGGAGTGTTTCACAATCCCTTTTGTTCTTACCATCCTGAACAATTTGGTGTCATCAGCAAACTTGGCTAGCTCACTGCTCATCCCTCCAGGACACTTATGAACAGAAATACAATCTGCAGTATGGAAATGAGTGGGATCAGCTTCAAATTTCAATGTTGAACACAAGGCTCATGTGTTGCAACAGTTTTAGAGTTTAGTGAATACTTCCAATAAAGAAAGTCATTTGATTGGCTTGTGAACATCTAAAAGTTCATTTCTGGCCACAATTAAAAGTGCTGGTTATGACTACCAAAGCCTCACATGGCTTGAGGATAGGATCGTATGAAGGACTATCTTCTCCAGCACTGATTGGTTGAATTTATATCCCACCCTTTCTCTCAAAGGAGCTCAGGGCTCCTGAAAAAATCGGCTCCCGAACAATCAAAACCCAGAAGTGAGTGTTCCCGTTTCCGAACGATTTTTGGAAGCTGAACATTCGGTGCAGCTTCCAATTCGCTGCAGGACGCTCCTGCAGCCAACTGGAAGCCACACTTGGGGTTTTTTAATGCACTCCCGGAACACATTCTGTTCGAAAACCAAGGTACAACTGTACTGCTAAAGTCACTGCTCTCCAAAATAACTCATTTTCATTTGGTCTTCCTAATGGAACTGTGTTTTAATTTCACAAGCAAGACGCAAGTAAAATCCATTACTAAAATGTATTCATAGTGATCTGGATAAACGGGTGGGAAATGGTACAGCCAACTATGCAGGTATCGTCATCATTATTATTTATTGAATTCATATACTGTACTGCCCTACACCCAGATGTCTCAGGTAAAACTAAAGCATTCAAGATGATAAAATCCAGAGCAGGCTGCAACAGAACTCCAGAAGAATCTCTCCAAACTTGGTGACATCATCAGAATGACACGTGAAAATCAACATTAATGGATACTTTGAAGAAAAGGGTCACAAAGGTTGGTTGTAGTCAATACAGAATATGCCTGCACAACTTAAGACATGCTTCACTGAATATGGCCCATAAGCCATGTATTGTGAATTAACAGGTGCTTGTCAGCTCCCCCTAATTTTTCAGACTCAGACTGGCAACATATGGGGGGTGGGGACTTTTATTGGCACCACTGGTGGGCTGGTTCAGTTTAGTCCATCACAGGTAGGTTTGGCAGAGAATTATGTTGAAAAGACAGCAAAACAGAATAGACCTAAAGCGAGGGCACTGTTCCAAATGCCTGTATTACCTCTTGCTGTGAAAGGAAAGGTACAATTATTCTTATTCTGAAAAAAAGCCTCATTTTTTGTCATCACCAGTGCTCTGTTTGAAGAAAGGAAGACTCATCATTCTAGTTTCTTTTTTATATTTCTAGTGAGCAAGACTGACTGAGAAGTATTTTTCTTGGAAGACAAGGCAGGGGAGTTCTCAAATAATTTATGAAACAGTCCTTGGTTTAAAATGGATCATCTAGAGATTACTTCACTCTCAGGTGAGTATTTATGATCCTTTAAGACCATGGCATGTTCAAAGAAATATGTCCTGGGCACAAAGCTTACTATGGGATTACACGAAAGATATATGGTTTGATGGTGAAGATAAATTTAGAAAGCTGGAGCAAATTTTGCAACTGCAAACCAGGCTAGAATCAGAAGGCTTCAATTTGGCTGAACAGACAAGAGAGAATCCTTTCACCCTCATTTTAAAAAGTTATGAAAAACCTATTTTCTCAATCTGCCTGATCCCTGATCACTTGAAATTAATTACTATTTTAGTGGAATTTATGTTGAAGGAAATGTGTTTAAGATAACAAGATTACTCCTGTAGCTGGGTCAATCCTTTCCTCAAAACAAGCCATATAGCTGGATGCTAACTTCTACTGTGAATAAGTCACACAGGGCTGACAGACCTAACTAAGAAGCTTTGAAAGCTGAACACACTCAGTATCAGATTGAATACACAGCACTGTCTATTCAAAAATCATGGTCAACTGATGTTGGACATGGTGGAAGGCTTTTCTATTGGACTGGATTTAGATGGCTATAGCTATATCACTAAGCATGTGTTTTGATACATATATTTTGAATTCAAACAATTGATTTATTTCTAAACTAATGTTGCCTATCCTGATTTCTTATAAAAGCACAAGTTTAAATACAGTAGTACTAAATCTTCTATTCACTTTACTTTGAAAATTTATTACCAGTATAAAAGATACTTCCCAAACTCAGTTGTCTGTCTATTTTGGTTTCCTTTTAAAAAAAACCAAACACAACACCATAGTGTATCTGGCCCTTCCTTTTGAAATTGAAACCCCCACCACTTTCAAGATGATCAGCAATCAAATAGCACATTACAACACACCAGCAGAATGACATATATACATATACATTTACAATACAAATAACATAAATTTACAAAAAGGTGAACAGAAAGGCAGAAAACCCAATTTTTACACACCCACCCACCATTTTCCCAGGCTTATTTCAGGCTTTTTATATCTCTGAACCTAACTGCCATATTTTCCGCCCTGTGAATAACACCTGCAAAAACTCCAGTGCAAATGTAGAGGTCCATGTTTTTCTGTAAGCTGCAATGTGGTTCTAAACCACTTGAATGACCAATAAAATGTATTGAATTAGTCTGCAGGCCATATCAAAAAAGAAAACAAAACACATTTAAACTCCACATGAAAACTTAAATCTCTAAAAGCTTATATGAAACAGGATTTTGTATTTGCTTTTACTAAAACAACAAAAAGTTAACATTAAAAAATAAATGTAAAAATAGGCGAGATATAAGTCAGAACGATACCTTTAAGACTTAAAATCTCTACCAGTTGTCTAAAATAGTTTCAAAATGCTTTTCTGAGGTTGAAGACCTTTATTGCAAAAAAGAAAAGAAAAATACCACCTTCCAAGTCATATACTGATTAGTTCTTTGAAACAGAAAATTTAGGTTTCTATCATTCCAGTATTTCATTTTCTTTAGTAAGGGCTTCAACTAGTTCTTTCTTTAATAGGATTTATATACAGCTTAATCATCTAACCCTCTGAATAGTTTACATAAAAAAGACATTATAAAATAAAATTACATATTAAAAAACACGTCAAATTTACCTAACTTGATAGTATAGGCTTGCTTAAACAAAACAGTTTTTAGCTAGCAGGTGTCTGCCTAATCTCCATGATATAGGTGCTACCACACTGAAGGTTTGATTCCTTGGTACTTGAAAATCAAAGCAATTGAGTTGGCATATATAAGGTAAGGTAATCCTTAAGCCCAGTCAGATGGGCAGGGTACAAATAAAATAAAAGTCATAGTAAATATTATTATTGTCATTATCAGTATTAAAGTACGCTGGCTCCAAGCTTACATTACATTAACCTGACATGAAAGAATATGGGTGATGGGTGCTGCCCACAGATGCATACTCTGCCACCAAATCTCTGATTGGTTCCATCTGTTCAGAACAGGATTGACTTAAAAACTTCCCAGCGTTCCATTTTCATGGGAAATTACAGGTATTGTGCATATTGATGCTGAGATTTTGCACATGATATACAATACTTTAAGAGTAAAGAGAAGCCAGGTCAACTTTTGCTCTTGCATTTGATACTCTTGAGGATGTTTCTGTTTTCATTTCCAAGTGAATTCAGTGCCTGCACTGAGAATTCATACTGCTGCAATAAATTGGAAAATTCTGAAACCAGAAACCACCTAGAGCTAGTGCCATCTGTTCCACAAGGCAGATCTTGAGATTCCCCTAAGACAGGCATAAACTGTAAGAGCAACTTATTATGTGAAGACATTCATTCTGTACAGAAGAATGTTTGGAAGGAGTGAAGTGGCACTGACTGGCCCCACTGCCAGCCTACTTTTGAAATCTCATCTGCACAGGTGCCTAGGCACATTCACCCTTATGGGTGTGACCTCTATTTATAACACTGCTGTACCCCCTGCCCACTCCTGGTAACCT
This sequence comes from Lacerta agilis, assembly GCF_009819535.1. Taxonomy (NCBI): domain Eukaryota; kingdom Metazoa; phylum Chordata; class Lepidosauria; order Squamata; family Lacertidae; genus Lacerta; species Lacerta agilis. The sequence continues at coordinate 23,775,744 of NC_046323.1, forward strand.
TGCTTGCCTAGCTGAAAACACACTGCAACAAAGCCCAGCTTGCTGGGACGGAGACAAGGAATATTTGGGCAGCTGTGGCTCTTTTCAAGGACTGGGCCTCTCAGTATTCAGTGTGGCAGCCATCCTTTTCTGGACAACCCTGAAAAGATAATACTAAAGGTGATGGCAGCACCTCCTTTTTGAGTTTTGATTGCTGATTAAGGTACCTTGATTGCTGTGGGTTATCTGGCATTCCTAACGCATATACTGTACAGTGTGATGTATGGGTGTATCTTGATTTTGCTTTTTTATATTGTTTAGATGATAGATTTATTATACTTTTAGTGTTTATTTTGTATTAATATGCTGTTCACCACTTTGCATCCTTTGGGTCAAAAAGTGGTATAAATTAACTGTAATTATCTCCAGGTAAAGATGTGATCAGAACCCTATGCAAGTTGCCTTCTGTAAAGACAACTTGGAACACATGAGGAAATATGTGAAAGTGGGGCCAGGCCACAGTTCCAACCTTCTAATACATGTCACTCATACATTTTTTGGTTAGCATTGTGTGTTAGTGCAGCCCTTTACTTTGTCAATATTAAGGGACTGTGATGCATTACAAGACTTGGTGAAAAGTGTATCCCCTAAAGTCAAAATGTATACCAGATTTGGCACCAAGGTAAGCATCTTTCTCCAAGGAAAGTGTAATTAAACTGGTAATTGAACTGTTCAGCTCATCTGGCATTTCAGTGTTCTAACACAGCACCAGTACTGTTGAGACAATTTATTATCCTACTGCTGAGACTCAAGAGACCATGTCTCATCTGTAAAAGCTGCTCCCATGCTACAGTTGAAGATTTATAACCTGACAATACCAAGTCTACCCATCCCTTGACTCAGCCTGGTTGGATACAAACTATTTGGAATTCTTTTACAGAGGCTCAAAGTTCTAAAATGAAAAGCCTTTTTGATGAAACTTTAGGAAAAGAATAAAATCTAATTGGCCAAGGAGTACTTGTAGCCATAATGTTTTTCCAACTGCAAGCTGAAATGTCTGATTTAAAGAATTTGAGCTGTGACCCGAAGTATTAATATTGAAAACCAGCAGTAGCAAGTCCAGTCCTAGCATACAACCCAATTGTGCATGTATCTTCAGTGAAAGCAACAGGGTTTTTTCAATGAGCTAGGTAACTGCTTGGATAATAAATAGTAGCAAGGGATTGCCTTTAAACCACAGTAGACAGTCTGTTTTAGAAGTGCCTCAATGATATGAGCTTTATTTATGAGCTCAATGTTTCCCAAAGATTGTAAGTTTAACCTGTAGTAGCTGAACTTTAGTGTTAGCTGTATCTTTGACTCAGGAGGGCAAACTTCTGCTATTTCTGCTATAGTCTGCCACAGCTACTATTTTGGGAAGGGGGGGGGGGGAATTGAAGTCAAGCATTTGTGTCGTACAAAGCTAATGAATTTTTAGTGATGATAATGGCATGGCAAATAAACTACGGCTTACTGAGCCCACATAAAAAAGCAGTCTTGCACAGAAGAATTTCCATGTTTTTCAATGTAACACCACACTGAACTCACCCAAGGTCAGCATGTCATCTGAACTGCAACTCATGGTTAAGCTAACCATGAGCTGCAACCAAGGTGTGGTTTACAACTCGTGGTGAGCAGAGAGCAAAACTACTCATTCCAGTAAGGATGACATGCTAAGCCAAACCTTGGTTTACTGCAGCAGTAAAAAAGACCATGGAGGAGCTAAGTGGCAGCATGCTCCTCTGCAGGAGCCCATACAGTCTTGGTAAATCATAGTTTGGCTTACAATATCATGTGAACCAGCTCAGGGTGAATGGAGCTCACATGAAATAATTAGGTTTTATAGTCTGGAGCTCTAAATTGAGAAAGATAAGATTTTTAATGGCTCGTTTTTTAAAAGTTATATTTTTAGTGCTTTTCACTTTTCACTATTCCAAGGCCCCTTGTTTTCCATGTTTCTTATGGAAGAATAGCTATATGGTAACTCTTCCTCTCAGTACCTAGGCAGAAAGATAGTTACCCAACTCAGACAACAGTATAGGTTACAGAAGGCAAGCAACCACACAAAAAGGAAGCATCTATACAAACTCTAACACATAACAGCGAAACCGTCCTGTCTTAATCTATATAGAAAGAACAAGCTCCTTAACAGACTTAAAGTTTAAATTAGATCAACAGTAGTACTGTAGTTGAGCTACTAGGCACTCTATTTATGAATGGTCATAAGTAAACTGATGCCCAGTTATATCAATCAATGAAAATGAACCTTTCAGGGCTGAAATACTAAGCACAAAGTAGAAAACCTTGTTAAACATACACATAAAGACCTAGTGATATTTGTAATAAAAGGTGGTGATTAAAACTTTGAGATTTGCCTGCATCAATGATTGCTTTAATTTTCTGAAGTTCCACACTTAAAGCACAGGAAATGTATATGGTGAAAGGGGAATTAAAATTGGGTAAACAGATAATAGCTAAACAAAGGTCATTTTCTGAAACAGAACACCTGCGCTAAACATGGTAATTAACTACATCTTTCAGCTAATTCTCTTTTAGTTTCAAATAATTTCCAGTTGAAGATTTGCAGTGCATAAGGAAATGATTCTGGATCACTTTCACCAACTAATTTAAGTGGCTTGAGTTACCACTGAATTAACCATAATTAGTCCTTCTATTAGAATATGTAATATCACGTTGCAATTTGAACAGAGGACTTAAACACAGAATAAAGAAAAGCTTAAGTGAGTAGAAAGTGGGAAAGCTCATAAGGGATCAGCTAGTCTTGATCCCTCTACATACATGAATAACAAGGTAGCAGAATTACAAGGAGTAAAAGTTGACTGTCACTTCAGATTCTGTTGGATGATACCAGGTTTTGTTAGTGCTGCCATATGCAAATAGAAAGCTAGCATGTTAGGGATAAAAGTTCTATTCCAGCCTTCTTGCTGTTGTGCTAGTTTTCTATTTGTATGGAGGTTTGGGGGTGGGGTTTTTTGTTTTTTTTTGGTAAAGCTATTATGGTAATTTTAACAGAAGTTATCCACTTGCAATCTGAAGCAGCACAATCCTTCCTAGCACCTCATTCTATCAATGTGTAGCCAGGACTTGAAACTATCTAGTGCTTGTCCTGTAGGAATGAATTTGAAAGATGGGCCTATGTATTATGGCCACCAGCCAAGTGTGTTGGCTGGTGGCCATAATATATAAGGAATTCTTATTCATAAAGATGCTCACTCCTCACCATTAATAAATATAATGTACACTACTGAAGAGTAATAAATAGAGTCCTTAAGAGATTACTATCTACTGCCACCTTGCTACTTCCTATGTTATCTAGGCAAGATGGAAATGCTGTAACACAATAATGGTATTATGTCCAAAAAAGAGGCCGCTTACTAGAGGTCTTCTATGTTCAAGAGACACTTTTAAACCCACTCTGAAAACAGGATGCTGGACTAAATGAGCCGCTGAACTGATCCACCAGGCTCTTCTTATGTTTATTCTACAGATGGTTATCTCTTAATAAACCAATAACACTGGTCACACCATGGTTTAAAAATGAAGTATGTGAGAGACCAAGGTTGTTACTTCTGACTAAATCTGCATGGTTTTAGCAGGGGAGTAAGGGGGGGGGAGAGAAGTAGTGGAAAGTTATTGCTGACACTAAACGAACTGGCAGCAATCACCAATGTGTACTGAAAGAGGCCTGGTACGCTGAAGCTATACACCAGGAGTCCCAACATGGCACACCAGGATGCAATTTACAGCTTATGTCTACAAATGAACTTATATAGAACCAAGTTTGTAATGTTTTATTGAAGTTCTGCGGGGAGGAAACAGCTGTTTATACAGTCTCTGTACAACTTGTCTACAATTCTCACTTCATACATTAAGACAGTTACTTTTCACTTGCTGTTATGGTGCACAGTTATGCCAAAGCAAAAGCCCTGGAAACAGAAGAGCCAAGTTTGTGATTTAAAATAAAATACTAAGTATTATATAATGCACACCATATATATTCAGCAAGGTGTCATATCCATACAACCAATAAATTAAGGTGATAGCAAGAGATCAGTTGTCAAAGATTCTCCAGCCATAACTGTGGGGCAAGCTAGACATGACAGAAGCAGAATATGGGTTGCTGCCACATTCCTATAAAACAGGGATGAGGTTATTCAGTGATGCTGTTGAAAAGCATAGGAAGGGGATCCTTTAAAAGAAAACTTTCCCTCCTAATTACATTCCCGCCCATCAGAAGACAAACATCTCGGGAGGAGGTTCAGTGAGAAATAAAAGTAAACAATTCAGTATCTACTACCACTTATTCGTCTTCCCTTTATAAAATTCAGCAGGACATGACAACTACCGTACATCCTGTCAGAACGCAACATATACTTAAGTCTCCAGGACACATATCAGAATTGAGCCTGACCTCCAGATGAAAACTCAAGTTATATGGAAAATGCTAGAACATAGATTGGGACAACTGAAACACAATGGTAAGCCATGGCATGAGCTTTGCGCTTACGCACTTCCTCCTTCCCTTGCCTCTCCCCCATGGCACTTAGAAACTTCCAGATTGTAACCTGACTAATTATGCCAAAATGAGAAGCTATAATTGCCAATAAACCACAAGGGTTTTTGTGGGTTTTTTTATTGTATGCAAGGGAAAGGCAAGGCAAGGAGGGAACAAGCTTTATATCTGAATATCCTTAAAGTGAAACAAGTTTTGAGGTTTATTTCAGGTATCACACACTTGAAGAGAAATGCTAGTTTTAAGCAATTCTTTAAGTATTCCTTTATTCAAGGGGTGGGGTGGGGGGAAAACTGGTTTCGAGAAATACCTCTTTGTGATTTACATGGCATGTAAATGCCAACCCTCCATATGTTATACCTACTTGTTTTCCAAGTTGGAAATGGGGGCAAACCATTATTCAATATGTTAAGTGTTCCATTTCTACAAACAACACCTTACTTTTAATTCATTTCATTCACTAGTAGAATTATTATTTGCCATAGCAATTTTCTTGCAGTAGGAACAATTAACCAATTCTACGAAGTTTCAGACACTACAATCTTACATACAAGTTGTATTGTATGCAATTCCAACTGATTTTGACAGGGCATTAACTTGCACACGTGTTTCTACATCTTTCAACATAATTTATATTTCTGTTCTGCTGGTTTAAAAAAAGATCTGCAACTTTTCCTTGGAGAATCAAATATGCAGTCAGTTTGCACAGTGAGTTCCAGGCTCCTGAACAGAATCAGAACAACATTAGATGAACACACACATTGTACATATTAATTCAGGTAATAATACATTCAATTATTCTTTAGTTGCAGGATATAGCCACATTCCAACTTAGGCATTGTAATCAAGACTTTTAAGTAGTGATTTATGACTTAAACCATGTACACATTTATTCATCCATTCACAAGAGACAGCTAAAATAATGAGAATAATTAGAGCTGCCAACCACAACTGTTGGTGAAAGACAAAAGTTGAGCACAAGCCAATGTAACTTTTAGTAGTGCAATCTGTAAGCTGTTTCTTACACTGTATAGCGGAAACTCAATGTGCCACTTGTGTTCTCCACACACATACTGGGACTTTTTACACTGGGACACTGGGGCCACCCCATTTCCAACCCAGGCTCTTGCACCACCCAAAAACACATTCTTGATGGTCCAGGGACCCTCTGTTCCAGCAGTCAATTTAGTGCAAGCAAAAAGGAATCAGTATTTTGTAGGCATTGTTAATGTTGAGCATATATAATCTACTATTTTGCTATTGAGACTTAAAAGCAGAAATGCCCATATCACAGTTAAATATTATCATTACACCAATACCATCACTAAAGGATATTCTTAACAGCACTTACCAGCAACACTTGTAATGGTGACTGGAACTCCTTGCACTTGAACACCTGCAGCACCCAAGTTGGCTACACTTACTGTTTGAAGATTAGGCACTGAAGCAATCTGGGCAGCATTTAGCGTTATTGGTGTACCAGCAACAGCTACTGGTGCAATTTGAGCTATAGTACCACCACTTGAAGATACAGGGGTAATGGTTAGTTGCTGGGGTAATCCAGCATTTTGTACTTGAAGATTTGAAAGGCTTTGAAGATTTTGGACCTGTACTGTGTGCCAGCTGATCTGTCCTGATGGGGTTAAAGTTGGTGCTCTTATGAGAACTTGAGTTGGACTCACTGCTTGTAACTGAACATTTTGCAAAGGCTGCTGCTGAATTGTCTGAATAGTTTGTCCCGACTGGAGCTGAAAAGACTGTGGAGAAATAGCCTGAATGATCTGCTGCTGTGGCTGCTGGATCTGTATCTGCTGCAGAATAGGCTGACCTACTATTTGCACCTGCTGTAGTGAGTTTGTCTGATCCTGCACATTTTGCAATCCGTTAGACTGACTAGAGTTCTGAGTCTCTGTTTCTGATGTGGCTGTTTGAGGTTCTTCAGTACTAGACTCGGAACTGGTTGCTGTGTTTGCATACCGGCCTGTTTCTGCTGTACTTACTAAAGTTTCGCTGCTTGTAAGTGATGTGGAGGCAGTAGTTGTGCAAGTGGAAGAAGGAGAATCTGGCATAGTACTAACAGCAGTGGTTGTGACAGGTGTTGACAGTATCTGATTTCCATTGGAAACTCCACTATCACTTGACTGTGTAACCTGTCCAGTACTACCACTAGCAGCAACATTTATTACAGGTAATGCTAGAGTCACTCCCCCAATGTTTATAGGCAATGAAGTTACAACTTGTGCCTGAGTGCCGGCAATAGGTAGCTGCAATGGAATAGAAACACCAGGCCTAATCTGGACTGGCACTGTTTGATTTGCCAAGTTCTGAGCAATAATATTCCCAGAAGCTGTCCTATTTGTAGCTGTAAGAATAGCTTGATTATTTCCTGCAGGGATGAGCTGGATTTGACCCTGTAAATCTTGCAGAGTTGTAGTAGTAGCAGGATTGATCTGAATTTGTTGACCTTCTGTCGTCTGAATCTGTGGAATCACTTGGTACTGAACAGTACCTCCTGGATTCTGTACTTGTATGACTTGAAACTGTCCTGGAGTTACTGCAGAAGAATTGCTTGTCTTCGTCTTTGAAGGCGATGCATTTCCGTTGTTACTACTGGAGGGACTTGCTGCACTAGAAGCAACAGAAGGTGCCTGTTGGATGTTGTTCTCTTTTGAAGTAGGAGGAGCAGCAGCCGCAACAAGCTGCCAAGCATTTCCAGCAAGCTGAGTCGTTACTAATTCTAACTGTTGTGGCTGATTTTGAAGTTGCACCAAACCTTGGCTTGGATCTATAATAAGCTGCTGTCCAGTTGCTTGATTCTCACCAGGAGTCCCTATTTTGCTGCAAGTTGCTGCCAGCAGAGCCAGAGGAGAAGGCTGAGAATCCTAACAGAGACATAGTGTATTAGGAGATAAATAGTACTTGCAAACTAAAAAGCAGTATCCTGAGTATTCAAGAATGCTAGAAAATATGACAACTGAACAAATGATGATGAATAACTTATCCAGCCAAAGGTTTCATACCCCCCCCCACAAACATCTGTAGTAAATACAAGAAAACTTGCCCCTACCCCAAACATGTCTAGGCCATAAAGACTTGTACCCATCCTATAAGCCACAAGGCAGCATCTCTTGAACTGAATTGAAAGTAATTAAGCCTTGCTTCACTTCCCTCTATGTTTTACCTGAGAGGCTCCAGTTTTGCTTTTCTTATTGTTGTTGTTTTCAGCCTCAGGAGATTTCTCTCCCTCAGAGGGCATAGCTTCCTCCTTCTTTTGATCTACCAAAAGACAAAACAAACACACAACCTATTAGACATAGCTGTTCCCTTTGAATCTGCAACCAGGAGCAAATCTGTCAGTACATTCTCGCCAGCCCTCCATTCTTAACTCAGTCCATATTATTATTAATGCAGAAAAGGGAGTCATAAAAAATAAAAATAAAATAAAACGTGGTTTGGGAAACCCGGCCCACGGGGGGCTGGCGAGAGAACACCCAGAAAAAAAAGGGGAGGCTTGATTGGTTTCTTGCTCTCGGAGACTGTAAGGCGGGCCGGGTGCGGGGGGTGGCGGAAAACCACCCACAGCCCTCCTCCTCCTCCTGCCCCTAAAGCATCTACGGCTACTGAGTGGCCCAGGATGCTTTAGGGGCAGGAGGAGGGAGGCGCAAGGGAGGGGAAAATGGGAGGAAACAGAAACGAAGGAGGGATGGATGTGCACGGGGAGGGAGGGCCGGGAAGGAAAGGGGGGGTGGAAGAAGGAGGGGCAGAGGGAGGGAAAAACCGGGGGAGACAGAGGGACCCAGAGGGGACGGAGAAGCGGGAAGGCGCGCGGGGGCGGCGGCGGGGGAGGGAAGGAGGCAGGGAAGGGGCGGAGGGGGGCTACGTACCGCTCATCCCGCATTAACGCCCGCTGAGGCGCGGCTCGAGGAGGAGGATGGGAGGGACGGAGGGCGGGGTGCTGGCTGGGGGTGTAGCGGCGGCGAGAAGGCCGGTCGCTGCCGGAGCTGGGAGGAGCAGGCCGGCCTATTTTTCCACGAATGGCCGCCGCTGGGCTGTGGCGTAGGCGCCCGTCTCTCCTCCCGCCGTCGCCGCCTTGCCTCAGCGCCAGCGCCTGATTGACAACTGGGAGCTGGAGGAGGGAGGGGGCGAGAGGAGAGAGAAGGCGCCGGGGGTGGAGGAGGAGGAGGAGGAGGAGGGGCGGGGCCCGGCGAGGCCTAGGCTGACACCCACTGAGGAAGGAACCCAAAGCAGGCTTAAGCCTCTGAGAGAGCAGGGCGACCGGCCTGGCGGAAAGGGAGGCGGGGAAAGGGGAGGAGCCAGGGCGGCGCGAGAGCCGCACGAGCCAGGCCCTCGCCTTCAAACAGGCCGGCCGGCCTATACAGAAGAGCTCGCGGCGGTGCGAGGTGGGGTTGGATGGGCGTAGCTAGAGGGCGTAATGGGTGAGGGGAAGGAGTGGGGCTATTAACCGCCGTCGCGAGGTGGCAGGGGGCATTTATTGGGTTGGGGGGGATTTGCGCGCGCGAAAGGGGAAAGGGGGGCGGGATCAAGGGCGGGGCGAAGACGCTAGCCGCTGTTGCCCTCGCGGCCGCCGAAGCCGTTGATTGACAAGTCCAGAAGAGCCAGGCGACGAATGAAAGGGGGGAGGCGAGAGCCCACTCGCGCGCCTGTAACTGACAGCGCGGGAAGGATGCGCTGTCGCAGACGCGCCCGCCCGCTGCTGGCGCGTATCCTTCGGAAGGAAGGCCTCGCTCTTTAAATTGATCGGAGCAGCCTTATTCTTCTTTTAGCTAACCTAGACCGTTTATTATTATTATTTTGCCTTTGTTGGGGTGCGGGGTGACAGCTCCCCCCTCCTCTGCAGGGTACGAATTCAGAGGAGTTTTTTTGGCGGGGGGATAGGCGGGGCTTGAACCCTGGCTTGCGATTGGTTTTAGTGCAGCGCGCTGCATGCGGGGAAGTGTAGTGCGCGAGAGAGCTCGCGCGTGCGCAATGCTAGACAGGTGCTTGGCTGCAAATTTAACCTAGATTGGATTGAGGCTTTTTGTGAGCTATCACGTCTCTGCTACGCGTTGCAAGCGTGGGAGTTAACTTTGCTGATGTTTTTTGAACTTTAGAAGGAAAGAAGAGTGCAGGATGAAGGTCATTTTGGCAGTTTTTTCTTTAGACGCAGTTGGAAGCATCTGCAGAAGTGGGATACCTGTGGCCCTCCAGAGGTTGTTGTAATACAACTCCCGTCATCCTTTCCGGCTGATGCTAATAAAGAGTTGGAGTCTTTACACCATCTGGAGAGCTGCAAGTTCCTCATTGCTGCTCTACAGTTTGAATTTCTGAACAACCAAAATCTAGAATATTCTTTCAGTTTGCTTATGGCAGGTGTGGCAAGGTCCAAACCCAGAAGACAGAAATATAAAGAAATTCAAATAAGAATTCCAACAAGGATGTAGCAGGCACTCTGGTTTACATTTCTTCAGGTTCATATACAGACTCTCGACCTGTTTCTTAGTACAGGAGATGCCATGGTTCAGAAGGAAAGTACCCATTATGTGGTAGTTCCATGACTGGATCTCCTGGTGCTTTTTCAAGCATGCAGCTGTTTGTAGGAGGGGTTTTGCCACACACACAAACACAGCATAGTAGTAGGGAGAAGGAATTAATAACAAATTTCAGGTTCCCTATCTGCAGGTTTGTGAGAATCATAGTCTGTCATTTCCTTGCATCTTGGGGGTTTTCTTAGGCAGCAGCCTATGTAACAACCTTCACTATCTTTGGGCTTCCAGGAGATTCAAGCCTGAGATGATACCTGGAGAACTTGTGGCTGCAAGCTCAGTTACTGCCCTGCTTTCATTGCCACATATACCACTTTGAGAGAAGATAATCACAGCTGTTGGAAAATGCCAACCACTATCACTATCCACTGATCTCATCTGGATGATCTGGTTGGCACCGTTTTATGCCCGCCATCTTCCTGAGCTCCGCAGTGTGCTTAATTAGTCATAGAATCGTAGAACTGTAGAGTTTAAAGGACACGAGAAATCGCGCAGTCCAACCCCCTGCAATGCAGGAATCACAGCCAAGGCATCTGTTACTATTAGATATTAGTCACTTGTTTCACAGATGTCTCCAATCAACTTAAAAACATATTTAAAAACATAACTGTAAGTACATTATAAAATTGTAACACATTCATTAAAAAAGGCATACAAAACATAAAGATATACAAAACAACGCCACCCTCCCCCCATAACAACCCCATGAAGCTTTGGCATCATACTAACAGCACAAACCATCATCCTAAACCTGGTGCTGAAAATAAGTCAGTGAAGGCACCCAGCGCACCTCACTGGGGAAGGATAGGGAGCAACAACTGAAAATACTCCCTTATGATCTTCCGAGGTTTCCTCAGAGATGAGATTGGAAGAATGACATCAGATGAGGATCTCAGGATATGGTTAGATTTATATTGGAAGAGGTGTTTCAGAAGATGTTGAGGTCCTGAGCCATATAGGTCAAAATCACCACTTTGAATTGGGCCCAGAATCATACAACCATATGATTCTAGCTGTAACAGAATTGGTGTTATGATATTGATGTTCACCTCAAACCTCTTAATAACTGGGCAGCTGCATTATGCACTAATTGAAGCTTCTGGACCATTTTCCCATATAAAGCTCATTGCAATAGGGCTATCGAGGTTGACAGAGCATAGTTTGCTGCAACCACATTATTTCTGTCCAGATATGGTCATATTTGGGCCACCAGCATAAGCTGTTGGAAGGCACTGGGCCTCACGTGAGAGCAATGGATCCAGGCAAACCCATAAACTATGAGCCTGTTCCTTCTGAGACAGGCCTCACACCACTCAGCTGGTCAGAGGAACCACCCACTAACAGTATCTCAGTTTTGTCCAGATTAAGCTTAAATTTATCACCCTTCACCCAGTCCATTATTGCAACCAGGCACCGATTCAATACATCCACTGACTCAAAGAAAAGGAGGAGTAACAGCTGTGTGTTATCAGTGCAGGTGGCACTGTGGTCTAAACCACTGAGCCTCTTGGACTTGCTGTTTGAGTGGTCAGCAGATCGAATCCATGAGCTCCTGTTGCTCTGTCCTAGCTCCTGCCAACCTAGCAGTTTGAAAGCACGCCAGTGCAAGTAGATAAATAGGAACCGCTGTGGTGGGAAGGTAAATGGCGTTGCCATGCACTCTGGCACTCATCATGGTGTCCCGTTGTGCCAGAAGTGGTTTAATCTTGCTGGCCACATGACCCGGAAAGTTGTCTGTGGACAAAGGCCAGCTCCCTCGGCCTGAAAGCAAGATGAGCGCTGCACCCCTTAGTTGCCTTTAACTGGACTTAACTGTCCAGGGGTCCTTTACCTTTACCTATCGGCATACTGGTGACAACACACTCCACTCAGCAATTGCATGCAGACAGAGGCATACGAATGTCAGGTGGTACCCGGTGCGGAAAATTTCTTGTCACCCCCCATTGATTCCCCTCCCCCTGCAAAAATGGTTTTATGTTATTTCATATTTTCTTACTAAGGAATAATAAGTAATAATAAACTTTTATTTATATCCCGCCTAATCCAGCCGAGGTCGGGCTCAGGGTGACTAACATCAGATACATAAAATTGGTATAAAATCAAACATTAAATTACCTCCCAAAAACATCTCAAAATCAAATTAAAGTCTAATTAGATGGCTTTCCACAGGGCTATGGTTGGGAACAGTAAGTGCTCCACTGAACAGAAATTTCAGCCTTCACGACATAGCAAAACAGCCAAGTAAACAGCTATTTTGGTGGAGGAGGGTCAAGATATTAACCGATATGCATGAAATTTCATATATAGCTATATAATCCCTAGTATAGTAAGATAAGACCTTTGGAACAGGCATTTTAAAAAAAGTTTTTTATGAATCGCCCTAGTAGGGCAGTAATTGTTCCTTGATAATTTGTCACCCCCTCCATTATGGAACATGGGGCGACTCGCCCCCTACTAGCCCCCCTTGCTATGCCCCTGCATGTAGATATTGAACAACATAGGGGGGGGGGAGGACAAAAGAAATCTTCTGGCTCCAGTGAAGGCCTCTTCTGGAATGATCTTACTACTGCCTCCTTCAGGTAGCCTTGGACTACTACTTGAAGTGAAATGTAATTTGCACAAAGCATGTCCTAAACCAATGATGGCCAAACTTGGCCCTCCAGCTGTTTTGGGACTACAACTCCCATAATCCCTACTAACAGGTCGAGTGGTCAGGGATGATGGGAACTGTAGTCCCAAAAAAGCTGGAGGGCCGAGTTTGGCCATCACTGTCCTAAGCCATTAGAAGAAACTAGCAAGGAAGATGGGTTGTTTTGTTTTTTTTACTTTAATAGGAAATACCTTTCTGCCCATGTATTTCTGCCCACCTTTAAAAGTGTGTGTAGATTCAAGGTGAAGAGAAGGGATCAGGTTCATGTCTACTGTCCCTTCATGACAACTTAAATCATGACTTAAATTGCTTTGATTTAAATCACTTCACACTTGGGGAGGAGGTTGCTCCCTGCTACTCTATACAGCAAAATAGGCCAGGAGCACAGGCAGCTACTGCTGAATGTTCCAACATTCCTTAACGTAAAACCTTTTCTGAAGAATGATTGCTGCAGTTGCCACTTTTTCCTGGCAGGCGTCCTTTCCCATCAACAATTAGGAAATAGGCAGACTTCAACAGGTGATACTTTTCTCAGCATGGAGGTGAAGTTTGCAGGATTTTCGCCTGCCATGCAGCTGTTAAAGGCACAAGCATTTTGTCGAGACAAACCCATGGAGGATAAGATCCATGGCTACTAGTCATAATGGCTAAATTTCGTCCGGTATTGGAGCCAGCACACTTGAGTCTTATAGGCAGAACAGCACTATTGTGTTCATCTGCATGTCCACTGTGAGAACAACGCTAGACAAGGTAGGGCTGAGATAGGGGTCTTTCTTTGTCCTTAAGTGGGGGAAAGTGGGCACCTTATAGTGGGGTACTGCAAACTCTCAGATAAAGTATTTTGTAGCAAAAGAATTTTTGTGATTCAGTTTCACTGGGGTAATTGGAACTTATTCCCAAATAAATGTGTATAGGATTTCAGCATAAGTTCAGTTGAAGACAGGGTGATACTTCTGAGTAACCCCACATAAAATCAGGCTCTACTTGCTAATTTTCCTTTGTGGGGACAGTTACATAATCATCATCATATGCCAACACCACACAGGTTTCCACACATGCTTAAAGAGCTGCAGTGTGGTACTGAAATGAGCTGTCTGAATAATAAAGAAATACACATTGAGGCTACATAACATTGGTATGTGTAGGTGTGTTTGATGTATTTGTTTCAGTGGGCATAGGAGTGCTTAACTGCATAGGACCAGCCTGCCTGAAAAAGTACCTAGGATTGGTGTGCAGTACAACCTTTTAAAACCAAGATTCTATTCATATAATTAAGTTTTAGTACAGCTTTAATATTGGGGCGCAGGTGGCGCTGTGGGTTAAACCACAGAGCCTAGGGCTTGCCAATCAGAAGGTCAGTGGTTCGAATCCCCACGATGGGGTGAGCTCCCATTGCTCGTTCCCTGCTCCTGCCCACCTAGCAGTTCGAAAGTACGTCAGTTTTGAACACATTTAAATTGCAAGTGCCATTGACTTCCAGTCTGTCATCTTCCCAGGGTACAGTGGTGACTTAATGTTTTTCTTCTGCTGTAAGGGGAAATTGAGAGCAGTATCTTAAGAAAATGCCCCGGTTCTTTCATAGTGGTCATGCTTGTTTTTTCTTTGATTGAATTATGACAGACACATGAGAAGTGCTTTTTGTGTGACAGAAAAACAGAGTTTCTTTCCTTTTTTAAAAAAATCAAATTATAAATCATATCAAAATTCTTGTTTTTTCTTCCAGGTTTAGTTATTATGTGTGAGAGAAAAGAAAATTGCTTTCTGATACTCCTTGGAATTATGTGATGCTTGAAAACGTTGTTGCTAAGAAATAAAAAGAGTTCAACCTCTTTTACTTGAAGGTGGGAAAAGAGCATGGCCATGAACAGATCTCCATCTGCCTAAGAAGTGCACCTTGATTTATGGTTGTGTGTACGTATTTTTTATCTTGGAGCACAAGCAGAGTTGTCTGACATCAAAGGCAGCTTTCTTAGGCTGCAATTTATTGTACTTTGCTAGCACCAGTAGCTGCATGTTTCTACAAGCAATCCACAAAGGTGGACAGAACTAATTTGACACCACGTAACCCAGACACTTTAGTCTACCAGCGAAGAACTACTAAAGTGTTTTTATGTCAAAGTTGTATCTCCTATAATGGTAGATAACAACTGTAAACTACCCAGACGCTTCAACAGCTTTTGACTGCTCTGAAAGCTCAACAGGAAATCCTAATTCAACTGATGTGGTTTCCTGCTGAAATGCATGTTTGTAATGACAAATGAAGGAACAAGGTGCCAAAGCCATTAAGCTAGTTGCAGCGAAGACACCATTAAGCTAAAAAGATGGGTCTTAACACCCAGTCTAACTTGGTATACAAAAAACTTGTTGCATTATTTAAATGTTCAGAAAAGTGGGAATAAAAGTGAACTGTGAATCTGTGTATGCTGAAATATGCACATTAACAGCGCACTCTATCTTCATTAAAATAAATGGAGGTTTGATCAGTTTAACAGGATGTGGTCTGAACTCTAGGAAGATGGGGGCGAAGAGCAATGAGAAAAAACAAACATTGCTGTACATTTGCCCAAACCAAGGGACTACATGGGAAGCTTAATCTGTTATTTAATCTATATTGTTATAAATTCAATTTATAATCCACCTTTCTACATATAGCACCCAAGACAGTTAGCAACTGTGATAATAATGCAAAAATAAAAATGAAAAGACAAAAGCAACAATTTTTTAAAGCATCAGTAACAGTACGATTGGAAAGAACTGATCAAACCACTCAAAAACACCAATGGTCACATTAAAGCATATTTAGATGAGCTATAAATAAAGAAAAGAAAACCGGTTAAATGAGACATTCACTTTTGAGACAAATTTATCACAATACATGTGTTTACTAGCTGACCAATGGTCAGATACCTGCTCTATTTATGGCTGTTTCTTTTCTGTGATTCTCTGCTCCACTACGTGTATTGCTGCAATAATTTTAAAAAATGTTACACAAATGATCACCCATCTGCTACTGTGAAGTTATCCCTATTTAACATAAATTTCACCTCTAATTATCATTGCCTGTAATTTTTGCATCTCATTGCCACTTCAACTCCTCCTTTTACATTGCTCCCAGGTAAGATTTCACTTCATGTATCCAACAAAGTGGACTTGAGTCCACCAAGGGAGCCTATACACCTTTAGCTGAAGCATGAGTGCTAGAGTGTTCCTATCTCTACTTCCTTGTTGGGCAGGAACAAATGTACTCCATATTACAAGGTAAAATTCACCCTGAAATATACTCAGAGTCGAGTAGTGATTTCATGCTCTTTATTGCAGCTTGTAGAAAACAGTGAATGAATTTCCCCCCAAACCTCTGGCTTTTATATACATTATTTGCACAATGGGTCCCGCACGATTGGCTGATTCTGCTCCCCTGGAGCCTGATTGGGCTGCTCCTGCAGGCCAGTCGGTTGCTGCATTCTAGGATCCTACCTGCCTATTGTTCTAGTAATAGGCTGATTCACTTCCTCCTGGGGCCTGACTGGGCGACTCCTGCAGGCCAATCAGGTTGCTGCATTCTAGGATCCTACCTGCCCATTGTTCTAGGACACAAGCTCAGTACATAACACACCCTTATGGAGGACTGGCTCTGTGGAGCGAGGTTTGGAAAGCTCCTTCAAGCATCCAGACCTTCCCCACCTGAGATTCCCACCTGTTGCAACATCCACTTTTGAGACACATACCGCCTCACAGAGCAAGGATTCCCCTCCTTCTGTTAGGGGAAAAAACACACGACTATGGATACCCACTGAAACCATTTTAACCCCATCACCCACAGATGTTCAAGGCCCATGACACAGTACAATAGACTATACTGGGCCACCATGATGGTGATAAAGCAGGCTTTCGGGATTCTGAAGATGCAGTCCATGTGGAGTCCCTGTGACTTATACCCCTAGAAGTGCAAGGGGCGCCGGATTTACTTAAGATGGTCCTGTTTGGCACGACCCCTCAGTCCACTTGCCAGTCACCAGGGCTGTGTCCCTGGCATGTGCACACACTGTTTGCCAATGGCCGCCCCCTCCTCAAATTAAAAGGAAGGCGTTTCCGACTAAACATTAGGAAGAACTTTCTGGCAGTAATAGCTGTCAGACAGTGGGATGGGCCACCTCAGAAAGTGGTGGACTCTCTTTCATTGGAGGCTTTCAAACACAGTTTGGATGGCCATCTGTCAGTGATTCTTTAACTGTGATTCCTGCATTGCAAAGGTCGGATTAGAGGACCCTTGCAATCCCTTCCAACGCTACAGTTCTATGAGTCTATGACCCCCTTAATGTTCTAACTACCTTTTTGCCAACCCTGTCATATTTTAATAATTTTAACAGAAGAAAGCCCATGCTGGGTATAATGCCTGCTTTTTGTATGTATTTATATTGCATGTATGGGATGCGGGTGGTGCTGTGGTCTAAACCACTGACCCTTGGGCTTGCCGATTAAAAGGTCAGCGGTTCAAATCCCTGCAATGGGGTGAGCTCCTGTTGCTCGGTCCCAGTTCCTGCCAACCTAGCAGTTCGAAAGCACTCCAAAAACTGCAAGTAGATTAATAGGTACCATTCCGGCGGGAAGGTAAACGGCGTTTCTGTGCACTGCTCTGGTTTCGCCAGAAGCGGCTTAGTCATGCTGGCCACATGACCCGGAGAAACTGTCTGCGGAGTGGACAAACGCCAGCTCCCTTGGCCTGTAAAGCGAGATGAGTGCTGCAACCCCAGTGTCGTTCGCGACTGGACTTAACTGTCAGGAGTCCCTTTACCTTTTTATATTGCATGTATGGGGTGAACATGGACTACATAGTTGTATTAGCTTCACATAGGAGTAAAAGCTGCGAGCACAGACTCGGTGGTGAGATGTTTGATCTGCAGCTAGGAAATAAAACCGGCGATCATCTGCGTCCCAGAGCAGCACAAAAGAGCTACCAAAGCAGTTGATTTATTGTGCCACTGGCATAGCCTTCATTTAAAGCTGGCATGGACATATATGTTCACATTTCCACTCTGTGGGGATGCCATTAGTACAGTGGCTCTAAAACCTTTTAGAAAGGGCAAATATTGAATCTCTGTTCATGATCTTCCTATTAATGACAACCCCTTGGCACCTCTTACATCACAGTTTCCAATGCTCACTTCAGGAAATAGCATGAAGTGGGTGAAAACAAAAGTAAAGAAATGAGGCTTCCTTTTGTCATGAAGAGGCAATGTTAGACCAAACTATTTCCTGTCATTTAAAGTGGGACAACTGTGCAGTCTCTCCACTCAAAAGGATAATACCAGTAAATCTATTTACTAAGATGCTCACATTACATAAAAAGCCAGCATATTTAAACCTGTTTTGCATGTTTATTTAGGTGGTCAAAGCCATTTTATCTGGCCTCTTGGGGAAGGTTTGCTAATAATTTCAAGTGTAAGGGGGAAATAATGTTTTCAAGATGTAAGTGCTGGCGATAGCCCTCACCTGCTCTCCAATAATTGTCAAAGATTATAGAAAGAGGCTCTGAGATTACATCTGGAAGCTCATTTAGTACCCTTGGATGCAGTTCATCAGGCCCTGGAAATCTGAATTCATTCAAAGTAGCCAGGAATTCCCTTACCATCTATCTTGGGTGCAGGGACATACCTAGGGGTTAGCCAGGTTGATACATATCTAGTCCTCTGCCAGCGTAGTGTGGCTTCCACCAAATGCCATAGCACTCCCAGCCAGCATTATTCGAGTTTAGGATTGCTCTGAAAGATGTTCAATATGTGCAAGTCTAAGCTTTGAATAAAATAATCAGGCATCTTCTGGGGAAAATAAGTGCGAGCAAGTGAGTAAGTAGGACTGACAATGCAATTAATTCACTCCCCCTTTTTTGAATGCTTCATTTCATAAACTTGAAATTCTTTTCAAATATGTTTTTGGAAACGGCATGGAATTGATCGCCGAGCCTTAAAAAAGAAAGAAAAAAGAAAGAAAGAAAACAGTATATATATTTTCTGTATCTTGTTCCACAATGAGTCTTCCTTTAAGGGGGGGAATTTGTATCTTTCCCATCTCTTTGAACTCCGTAAAATACCCTCTGGGTCAGTTATCAAAGGAGAGGCAGAGTTCTTTACAGTTGTCTTACTAAAGGAATTACAGGGCTCTCCAAGAAGGTGACATGCTCTGGAGCGCGGTAACGCCCACATCAATAATATTAAATAGAATTTTCTATTAACAGGAAATCCTGTTAAGGATCAACTTCTGGTCTCAGTCTGATTCCATCAAGTCTTTTAGTTAGATCTTGTCCTCTGAGACAGTCTTTGAGCAGAAAAGACTTGAATCGCTTAGGTAGTAGTATACCATTTCTTCTGCTGCCAGAAGAAGTGTTCTGCTGCCAGAACAAGTGTTTTTGCTCAGAATGAACAAAAAGAATGTCCACATCCTCAGATATTTATTTTATGAGTTTAAATCTCTGGATGGATTTTGTGATATAATTCTGTGGTACTCCTCCACCCCATGTACTGTCGCTTCTGTTAGGAACATTTTTGAACTTACTGTAAGTCAGGGGTAGCCAATGTACAGTTCCCCACCCCGAGTTGTTAGACTACAGTTCCAATCATACCTGACTTTTGGACATGCTGACTAAGGCTGATGGGAGTTGGAGTTTCCCACTCTGCCACACAGTAGAAGATTTTGGTTGTTGATGTTGTTGTTGTTTTACATCTGGTTGTGTCAGTGCATTTGTAGAATCTAGTTTTCACAATGGTGCTTCCCTGAACTGATCAGGCTATGTATTTGAACTGAGGACACCCAGTTCAAGGAGGAAATAGTTTAATTATTTTTTGACAAATCACACACCTAAGGAGCGCAAAACACGCACACAAGCTTCTGGGGACTAAGCACCTGGCATCCCCTCCTCAGGCATGTGCTCCGAGCTTGACTGAGTGACGAGGCCCCTCAGTTCCCTCAGAAATAATTGGGTTAATGGGATAAATTAGGCCACAACTTCATTGGTTACAGATGTGAGCAGTTTGGCTTAGGCAATTGGGTGAAGCAATACTTTATCCTGACTCCTGCTTGTCTGCAGGAGTCCCGTAAGGATCAACCACCGATAGGGGAAGCCCTATGATATACATCAATTGAGCACCCCCAGGGTCAGTGATGGGCAGTAAATTGGTACCCGGGGGCAAAAAAAATTTTTGGCACCCCCCCCCCCCAAGGCATGGGAAGGTCAGGTGGTACCCGGTGCGGAAAATTTCTTGTCAACCCCCCCATTGACACCCCCTGCAAAAATGGTTTTACGTTATTTCCTATTTTCTTACAAAGGAATAATAACAAGTAATAATAAAAAAACCCTTTTATTTATATCCCACCCTCCCCGGCCAAAGTCGGGCTCAGGGTGGCTAACACCAGATACATAACATTGGTATAAAATCAAACAATAATTAAATTACCTCCTAAAAACCTCTCAAAGTCTAATTAGATGGCTTTCCACAGGGTTAGCGTTGGGAACAGTAAGTGTTCTCTGAACTGAAATTTCAGCCTTCATGACATAGAAAAACAGCCAAGTGAACAGCTGTTTTGGTGGACGAGGGTCAAGATATTAACCGATATGCATGAAATTTCATATATAGCTATTTTTTTACAACAATTTTACAACAAAAAATTCTTGCTAATTTGTCACCCCCTCCATTATGGAACCTGGGGCGGACCGCCCCCCTCACCCCCTTGCTACGCCCCTGGTGATGGGGTCGTGCTCAAGCTTCGGACAGGAACCATACCCCCAGATCCCTTTAACAGGATACCCTTAATGTGGAGGGGCAGGCCAGAGGCAACAACCGCCCCTCCCATGACAAGGCTTAGGCTACCCAGTGCCTAAGCTTACAAAGTTGTGACGACTGCTACTAGTTAGGCGAAAACCAAATGGCTGGTGCCAATTTGCCAAGTGGAAAAATTTCCACCCGGCCCCAACAACCAGGCGACCAACATTAATCATAGCAAGGCCTTAGTCAAGCAATGAAAGAAAAGAGGGTGGGCGGCCTGGGAGATCCGACGGAGGAGACAAATGGAGGCTGCCCTCCCCAGCTGTGCTGCAATTTAAACACCACGTGGCCACGCTCCCCAGCTCACCCAATTGGTCAGCCAGGGGTGTGACGCAGCGGCTGGGAGTCCTAATGATGTGGGCAGCATCCCTCCGCCCACAGCCAGGTCAAAGGGAGGTCCCAGGCTGCCGCCCGCATCACGGCTCCTCTGAAAAGGGGAGCCATTTTGCTGAGCAACAGTGCGGCCATGCCCCCACCTGAACTTAAGTACCCTCACCTGATGAAGCTTGCACAAGCAACCTGTGACTTATCCTACATGGAAGTTGCCACTATGCCTGTCTCTTCAAGCCCCTCCTGGTCCTGGGGAACAGCAGAAAAGGGGATAGAGGGGATTCTACCACCCTGCTTCAGGCACCCTCTGTTCCTCCACTCATCCTGTCCTTCTAGCCCAGGCTCCTGCCTCGCAGGAGGCACAAAACCCCATAAATTGCTGCCCCCCTCCCCTGTATTAGACTCTGGCCCTGTGGCCTCCGCCACACACTCCTCCAGGCCCTGCCAGCGATGCTGAGTAGAACAATATTTAAAACAGTTAATACACTTACTTTAGAAAGCTGGAATAAAATGAAAATGTTGTTTTTTTCCCTTTTTCAGAGAAATCCACTATTTAGTTTTTAGCATGTGGCACCTATACTATATTAATTTTTAATTTGTTTAGGCTTTGCAACTTGGCTAGTGGCATATAAATCAATATGACTGACAAGTCAGAAAGACAACAATTAAGCAGATGACACTTTTTCTGACATGGATAGAAGTTGTGGGGGAAACGTCAAATGCTTTGTGTCTGACACCCAATTATATTTTAATTCAGTGTTTGATATCTGATATTTAACAGTATTTGGTAATTGACATGCAATGGTTTGTTTTCGTTTAAATGAGAGCATCTGATAGTTAACATGTGGCATTATTTGAAATTTGAGGGTTGGCGGCTTCAGTGGAGAACTGACATTTTGCTTTTGGAGGTAGCAGCAGCCAGAGATCATCAGAGGGGGAAGTGAGCTGTTCATCTGGCCACACTCCACAGCTGCTGGAATTCCTCCTCCTCTTGAGGAAGCCAGCCTTTCTGCATCTTCGGCTGGCAGGAGGAAGCCTGCCCCACTGAATGATTGAGAATCCATCTGGGAGTGAGGGATATATCGAGATCTGGGCTGAACAGAGGGGTGCCCCTTTGTGGTGAGCTGCTTCGGGGGGAAGCAAGGGCAGGCAGCAGGTACGTAGCTTGTGGGAACTTCTGGATCCTTTGCTGTGGCCTCAGCAGCACAGGGTACCTTCCATCAGCTTCGGCTGGCGGCCCAGCTGTACCCCTGACTTCTGTTGTCTGTGCTCTCGTAAGCTGTAGGTTAGATTACTGCAATGTGTTATACGTAGAGCTGCTTCTGAAGACGGTTCGGAAACTTCACTCAGTGCAGAATTCAGTGGCCAGGTCGCTCACCGGAGCAAGGCAGTTTGAGCATATTACACCGATCCTGGTCCGACTGCACTGTCTGCCAATTAGTTTCCAAGCCCAATTCAAAGTGCTGGTTTTGACCAATAAAGCCTTAAGTGCCTTGGGACCGCAATACCTCAAAGACTGCCTCTCACCATATGAACCAACCTGGACCCTGTGATCATC
The DNA here is from genome assembly GCF_009819535.1 of Lacerta agilis. Taxonomy (NCBI): domain Eukaryota; kingdom Metazoa; phylum Chordata; class Lepidosauria; order Squamata; family Lacertidae; genus Lacerta; species Lacerta agilis. The sequence goes on from NC_046323.1 coordinate 23,798,194, forward strand.
ATCTGAAGCCCTTCTTCATGTGTTCCCTCCAGGAGAGGTCTGGAGGGCAGCAAAGCCAAAATGGGCCTTTTCTGTGGTGACTTCCCATTTGCGGAATGCTTGCCTGACACCTTCACTGCTTATCTTTAGGTGCCAGGCAAAAATATTTCTCTATAACCCGGCCTTTGGCTGATTAAAATTCTATGGCCTTATAATGTAATTGTGGGAGTGGTGTATTGGTTTGTTTGTTTGTTTGTTTGTTTTATTACATAATTTATGCTCTCATTTTGTATTTTTATGTTGTAAACTGCCCTGTGATCTCCTGATGAAGAGCAGTATACAAATTTAATAAATAACAACAATAATGTCAAGCCTGCTCAAATAAAAACCATCAAGAGATACCGATATTGACAGCATCCAGTTTCACATGAAAAACACAAAATATGAATTGAAATATGAAGTTCAGATGTTAGCATGGTGACCATGGGAAATCTGATGACATTTGGATATTTAATTTTTTTCAGTTAGACTCTCCTTTGAAATTTGGTTTTTAGAATTTGTTTTTATTATTCTCATCAGTTTCAGACTTTCTAAACAAATAAGCACTTCTTGGAAATCAGCTTGTAAGATCAGCAAAAAGCACTCTACAATACAATGTATCTCTATGTAATCCAGTTTTGCATTCTTGTGCGAAAAGGCCAAATAAATCTATCAATGTATAAATGTGCAACCTATGAATCTTCTCAGAAGTGAATGGAATTTTACTCCAAAGGAAATGTGTATAGGATTTCAGCATAAATCATGCATTGCAACATAATTTAGCCTCTTTTGTCGGAATACGTTTCACGGATCCGCCATGGATTCATAATTAATTGGTTATTTTATGGGTTTTTCAAGGTCTACTTTTGGTATAATTGCGCGCAAAAGTGAAAGTGAAAGCATGAATGTATAGTGTGGTTCACTTACAAGATTAATCCGCCTTTATTTTTGTAGATCCGGTCATGTTCAAAGTTGTTAATGAGCGTTAAACTTGCTTCCCGCCCTTTTGGAGGGCAGCAACAGTGATTTTATTGGTTAAAGTACTAATGATGATGTCACGTTTGTTCCCTAATAAAAGGCAGAGGCACCCCGCTTAGGCAGGAGGAGTAGCGCGAGACCGCACGTTCTTCTTATGTTCTTTTAGTTGGGTTTTAGTTGAAGTCAAGTTTAGTTTAAGGGGCTAGGAGCGGGCTGGACGGGTTGGATGGGTTTTTCTTTAGTTAGAGTTAGATCGCGGAAGATCATTCGGTTTTAGTTTTAGTTAGGTTCTTTTAGGTTAGCCTAGGGATAGGCCCGCGGAAGATATTTCGGTTTTAGTTTATTTAGTTAGCCTCGCGGAAGATTGGGCGCGCAGGGTCTTTAAGCTTAGGAGAACTTAGCTTAGGGGACGAGCCTACGCGGGTTCTGCCGAAGCCACTAAAGATACAACCGGTGTCTGTCTTCCTTTGGGGTTAACGGGGGGAGTAAAGTAAAAATTTTAATTTTCTGTAAATTGGTCCGCCTATTCAGAGTCAGGGTATATATTTTATTTCACGAGGCAACTTTTCTCTAAAGAAGGCAACTAGGAACTCACACACCATCAGAGTCTTCAATTGGCTTACTCATCATCCTTCAGACTGTGAGGCTTGGCCGGCGACCGTGCTCAAAGCACGCGGAACGCTGGCCGCTTTCCCCGCAACTGGTACCTCGTGCATAACCAGTCCAAGGCCGTGCACGAGGAGCTCCAGCACCCATACCCCGACAAGTGGTGCCCTCTCTGAGGCAAAGCGTAGTCAAAAATCGCTTCCACGAAGACTCCGGTTAAAGGCAACATATCGGAAGTGGCTCGGAAACAGACGTTGAGAGGTGAGGTATAACGGCCCGGTTTATCCAGGATTTCGCTGCAGTAGCGCGAATCCACCGCTTGCCCAAAGTAGTGTAAATAGAAGTCGCGCGCGTATATTTTGCCCCAAGGGGTCCCCGGGTAGAGCGGCAAGGAGTTTAGTGTAAGCCTACGGGCAGAGTAAGGTCTTCCCTAAAGCCTACGGGTGGGAAGGGTTCTGGAAAAAGCCTACGGGTGCCAGGGTCTGGCAAAAGCCTACGGGTGCCAGGGTTTTCGGTCAAAGCCTACGGGTAGGGCCGGTGTCTCCCGAAAAAGCCTACGGGTGGGAGGGAAAGGTTTTCTGGCAAAAGCCTACGGGTGCCAGGTTTTTCGGTCAAAGCCTACGGGTAGGGCCGGTAGCCCCTAGTAGAAGCCCACGGGTGGGGGCGGAGGTTTTCTGGCTAAAGCCTACGGGTGCCAGGTTTTTCGGTTAAAGCCTACGGGTAGAACCGGTGTCCCCTAGTAGAAGCCTACGGGTGGGGGAGGAAAAGTTTTGGAAAAGTGTTTAAAAAATGGGCTCCTCACTCTCAACTGCTCAAGTAAAATTTTGTGAAGATTTATTGTACCTTTTGAAAAGAAATGGTCACCCTGTCTCTGAATCAGAAGTAGAGCTTTTAGTTAAAACCATTGGGGAAATTTGTCCCTGGGTCCCTAAGGAAGGAACGAAAGATTTAGCCTCATGGGAAAGGATCGGGTTAGAATTTATGGCCAACCCGAAAATCGGAATTCCTGTACAATTAGTATGGAGCAAAGTAAGAAACTGCTTTCAACAAATCGCTCCAAGAAATGTTTTGCTTAATGGAACAGTGAATTTAGGAAATACTGCTTTTAATAGTGCCCCTGTGCTGCCGCTTGCGGTTGTGCCATTTTCGGCCCCCTCGCAGCAGCCAGTTCAGGCCCCGTTGTCGTACACGCACTCGCCCTTGTCCAATTTGTCATTGCCAGATTCATTGCCGCCTGTGCCGGTGCAGCAGACGCCGTCGGCCTTTCAAGCCCCGCTGCGGACTGCCCCACCGCCAGTCGCTCAGCAGTCATCGCAGGCCTTTTACCAGCCAGCGATTTCAAGTCAGCAGCAGCCGCGGACCTCGCTCCAAGCAACGGTCCCGCTTCCTTCATCACAAGCCGCGCTTTTGCCAGCGATCCAGCAGCAGCAGCAGCAAGCAGCCTTTTTGCCAGCAAACCCTGCTGCCCTGCAGGCCGCGCTCAAGCCAGCAGCTCCAGTTTTGCAGCAAGCTGATTTCCAATCAACAGCAATCCAAGCTTCAATGCAAGCAGCACAACAGCAATTTACCAACCCTTCAGCACCTCCAATGCCAATGCAGATTCCAAGACAAGAGCAAAGCCAAACAATGATGATCCAGATGCCAGGACTTGCAGTACAGAGCCAACAACCTTATGCTCCAACTTCAAGTCAGCCATCTTGTCTTCATCCAATTTCAAGTCAGCCATCTTGTCTTCATCCAACTTCAAGTCAGCCATCTTGTCTTCATAGTCAGCCATCTTCAAGGCATCCAGATGTCAAAGACTCTTTAGCACCATCTAGTGGCTCATCATTTGGAAAGCATCAAGAAGATTTAAACTCACTGATGCCACCTACAGACCCTACAGCTATGCAGCCCATCTGCAGAACCCAAGCTTTGGAAGCAGCTTTGGGACAAATAGACTTTAGTACTGATCCAATGCACATCTTTCCAGTGATTCGTGCTAATGGAGGACAACCTGCAAGATATCAAGCCATTCCTTTTGAAACACTACGTGAACTGCGAAAAGCCATACGCGAAAATGGACTTCAAGCTCCTTATACTAGAAGTTTACTTGAAGGACTGTCCACTAGTAGACTTCTGCCATCTGATTGGAAGTTGATTCTTCGCACCTTCCTGTCGCCTACAGATGCTCTCCTGTGCCTGCAAGAGTGGAAAGAAGTAGCAGCCAGACGTGCAACGCCACTTGCCACAGAAGATATGCTCACAGGATCAGGACATTACTCCAATCTCAATCAACAGCTAGCCATACCTGATGCTGCACTTGTCACCATAGCAGACATTGTAGTCAAGGCTTGGCGCAGACTACCCAATCGCACAGATGCTAGCTCAGTATCAGGATTCGCTGCAGTTAGGCAAGGTCCAAAAGAACCTTATGGGGACTTCGTGGATCGCCTGATTGTTGCAGTGGAACGCCAGATAGAAGATCGTCATGCCAGAAACATGCTGACAAAACAACTTGCCTTTGAAAATGCCAATGATGACTGCAAGAATGCCCTAACAGCAGTTGCAGCTCGTCCAGATGCCACATTGACTGAGATGCTACGCGTCTGCCAGAATGTCGGTACCCACTCCTACAAAGCACAGCTCTTGGCAGCTGCGGTACAGATGCCACGTCAAGACAGCTCTACGCCAGTCAAGAAGTGCTATGGGTGTGGAGGCGATGGGCATTTCCGGTCGCAGTGCACAACAACGCCAAGGCCTTCTGCCAAGCCGCCAGAGAGATGTCCCATCTGTCAGAAAGGATTTCATTGGGCGAATGATTGTCGCTTGAATCCACAAAACACATCACCTACCTCATCTCCAGTTCAGGGAAACGGTTCTGCGGGCCGCGCCCCGGCCCCGGTAAAACAATAGGGTGCAAGTTCAAGAACATCATGAAGGTCAACCATCCCAGAAAGGTGAACAACGCTACTCCTTATCCAGGTCATCAGGAAAAAAGAGTGATTCAGAGAGATATCTACTCTTCAAATGTCCAGAGAAAAGATGTGACCTCATCAAACATTCAGGTTCCAGAGGTTTCATCATCTGCCTTACCTATTCAAAGGGTTCCAGTAGAGAACACAGCATTCAGTTCACCTTCTGCTGACCGCCCTTCAGTTCCTGCTGATGTTGATCCTGCTTCACAGCAAGCAATCACAGTCAAGTCTCTGATCGCAGAATTGCCTTCAACGTTGAGAAAACATCCTACTGAGGTCAACCTCGCAGCACCTGAACTTTACTCATCTTTGAGTCAAGGTCAATCTGTCATTGAAGGACATTTGCCCTTGATGAAACAGCAGTGTTCAAGTTGCAACCCAGCTGATGATCACTTTCCATGTGGCCAAAGAATGCAAGTGAGTGAGCCAGCTCCCTCTTGTGGAAGCTTAAACATCACTCCAGTTAACAATGTCCACACCTTTGTGTCACCTCCAGCTTTTAAGCTCAGCCCGCCACAACCAAACAACTATCAGGAACAACAACTTCTACTGCCTCGTGTCAAAGAAGAAGTTCCATCCTGCCAGTTTGATGCACAACTGACTGAATGCCAACAGGTTCAACAGCATCAGCAACTTTTACTAACAGAGGAACCTCAAGTTTGCCAACTCAACGCCAAGCAGCTTCAGAGTTGCCAACTTCAGCAGTGCAAAAAACCCGAAGCCAAAAAGATATCTTCAAACACTGCCAACGAAGAACAAGAAGAATCTTCTATCCCAGGTATACCACTCTTCTTAACAGAGGACTGTTACTTCTCAAATCCATGGTTTGCTCAGCAATTGCCAACATCCATTCGTGGTCCATTCCCAGAAACCTCAATTTGCCTTATCCTGCCTAGGATGGATCGCCTCCCTGCCACAGTCACACTGACTGCAGGCCTAGTTCGAATCACAGATTCATCGCAGTTGCTGATTCCAGGATTTTCAACTGTTCCTTGTGTCCTAACGAAAGGTTTGGAGATTGCCAGACTCTATTTGCTTACTTCTACGCCTACAGCTCCTGTAGACTCTTTGCCTCCTCAGGCAGCAATGGCGCTAATCAAGATTACAGAAGAACGCCCTCATCTCGTCTTAGAAATGGGTGGACGAAAGATCAAGGGTCTTCTTGATACAGGCGCAGATGTTACAGTGATCGCCAGAAAAGATTGGCCTGACCAGTGGGCAACGACTGTCACCCAGGAAGTCTTTGGAGTCGGAGGTTTCGAACCCGCCCACCAGAGCGTGCATCCGATTACCTTCCAGTCAGACTCAGGCTCCATGGTGCAGCTCCGTCCACTTGTTATGGATGTGCCTATCACCCTTTGGGGTAGAGACTTATTGTCTAAAGCAAGAACTGTTGTCCATACGCATTTTTGATGTGGGCCTTTGCATCAGCGCCAGTACATGCTCTTCCACTCACATGGAAGGAAGGACCCCCTGTATGGGTCGACCAATGGGCGCTGACGTCAGAAAAGCTCGCTGCAGCAGAGGCCCTAATCAAAGAGCTGCTACACCAGGATCGTGTGCAACCCTCTAATAGCCCTTGGAACACTCCAATTTTCGTCATCAAGAAGAAAAGTGGAAAATGGCGTTTGCTTCAAGACCTGAGAAAAATCAACGAAAGAATTGTTCCAATGGGTCCCCTTCAATGTGGACTTCCTAACCCTAACCTCATTCCTAGAAACCATCAGCTTGCAATCATCGATCTTAAAGATTGTTTCTTTACCATTCCACTGGCACCTGCAGATCAAGAAAAGTTCGCTTTCACTCTACCTGTGTTCAATAACACCAGACCAGCTTCCAGATACTCTTGGAAGGTACTCCCTCAAGGAATGGTGAATTCGCCGACTCTCTGCCAGAACTTTGTAGATAAAGCATTACAGCCTTTCAGAGCACAATATCCAGCCTTAGAAGTTTGTCATTACATGGATGACATCTTGATACATGGAGAAAAGGTCTCAGAGCATCATATTGAGCATCTTACGCGCATCCTGAACTCTTTTGGGCTTTGTATTGCCCCAGAAAAGGTACAGCGCACTGCTCCATTTCATTACTTGGGTCACAGACTGCTTCAAGACACAGCCCTGCCAGAGATGCCAAGCATAGTCATCCCAGAGTCTTTCACTTTAACACAATTGCAGCATCTCTTGGGACAGATAAACTGGGCTCGAAAGTCTCTAGCAGTTCCAACATCTGAACTCTCGCCATTGTTTTCTGCTCTTAAGGGACATACATCTCCTTCAGATGTTATTCCATGCACTTCTGAGATGCGTCTTGCTTTACAAGGGGTAAACACAAAACTGCACCAAATAGCTGTAGATCGTGTGCCAACAGCCAACTGCGCTCTTTCATGTGCTATCTTCACTACACCAAGATTGCCGACAGCAGCCTTATACGTTCCGGATACTTCCTCAAAGGTGGCAATCGTGGAGTGGATTCATCTTTCGCACACGCCTCAAAGGAATGTGTACCCCAGTATGGACGCTGTTGCTGATCTCCTTGTTAAGTGCAGAGGCCGTGCAATTCGCCTGAGTGGAAATGATCTGCTTTCCATCTACCTTCCTTTCTCTCAAGAACAAGTATTAACTTTGATTCAGTTTTCAGATAGTTTCCAAATTGCTATTGCAGATTTTGTCGGTTCATTCTTGTATAATCCTCCTAAGGACAAAAGATTCACTTTGTTGCAACAAGTAAACTATCACCTTTCATCCATGTTGGTGCTTCAGCCTATTCCCACTGCAAAAACTCTGTTCACAGATGGCTCCTCTTCCTATGGTGTCCTTGCATGGAAGGAGGATGGACAATGGAAAACTGTGTTTACAGAGAAACAACTTTCAGCACAAAGATCGGAACTGGCAGCAGTGATTCTCGCTTTTAAAACTTTCACTACAGAAGCATTTAACCTCGTTGTAGATTCTCAGTATGTATATAGACTGTTGTCATCGCTTCCAGTTGCTTATCTGTCTCCGTCCATGGACGAAAATCTCTTTAATCTGTTCACACAGCTTCAAGAACTATTACAAAGACGTTCATTTCCCTTTTTTGCTGCACACTTGCGCTCTCATTCTAACCTTCCAGGATTCCTGGTGGAAGGAAATGCAGTAGCAGACGCTGCCCTCAGGACTCTGGCTTTCTCCTTGTTCGACAATCCTGTGACAAGCCATGAAACTTTCCACCAATCAGCAAAGGTTCTACACAAGACCTTCAACATTCCAATGTCACAAGCAAGGGACATTATTTCATGCTGCCCTTCGTGCTCCAAGTCTCCTATCTGCTTGCCATTTGATGCTGTAAATCCTCGAGGCACGGAGGCGAATCAGCTGTGGCAGATGGATGTGACACATGTCCCAGCCCTTGCTCCAATGTCTAAGTTGCATGTCACAGTGGACACCTTTTCAGGTTTCATTTGGGCTACAGCACTGAAGGGAGAAACTACGAGGCACGTCATACAGCACTGCATGAGAACCTTTTCAGTTATGGGAAAACCTCAAGCCATTAAAACAGATAATGGCCCGGCCTATGCTTCTCAGGCCTTTAATGATTTTTGTGTGCAATGGAATATTTCCCTATCCCACGGGATTCCGTTTAATTCGACAGGCCAAGCTCTCATTGAAAGGACACACCTCACTTTCAAAACTCTGCTCCACAAACAGACTGCAGGACGTCACCTTCCAGCCTCGGAGATCCCTTTGGCAGTTGCAAAGGTGCTGTTCACTTTAAACTTTCTTCTCTTTCCACATAACAAGCCTCATTCCCCAGTGGATCTCCACTTCAAGAAAGAAGAACAGCTTCCTCGACCTTTGGTCTCTTATCGCCTCTTGCCTGACATTGAATGGCGAGGACCAGTTCCACTCATCACTTGGGGTCGTGGGTATGCTGCAGTTGCCCTTGAAGAAAAGGCTGTTTGGGTGCCTGCCAGATGTGTGCGCCCTTGGAGAGCTAAGGAACCAAGCTGAGAATATCCACCTCGTTGTTTGGCTGCACTAGTTTCCAGTGTCAAATGCAGCAATTCTTCAAAAGTGCTCAATTAACAGCACCAGTTGAGTTCTGGGCAGTTTGCCTTACCCTCCTACTGCCTAGGCCTTTTGTTTGCCTCTGGGCGGCCTCTGGTTCCTGGCTGCCTAGATTTATTCCAGTTATTCCCATACCTGCACTCACTAGCAGATCACCTTGATTTGCTTGCTTAACCTCCTTTCTTCTACAGGTATCGTTGTTTCTTCAGAGCTCGATGTTTCAGTACTTTCCTGAGCTCCATGAACTTTTCCTGAGTTCCAGGACTATTTCTTCTACATGGTCATGTGTAGTCGGAGAAGAAGACGACCGGCAACTCATTCATCGTCTTCATCCTCCTCTCCAACACCATTTTGCAGTTCTAAACCTGTCTTGTACTTTATATTGTACTTGTAAAAATTGCATATTTGCCTTTGTATGCTTCTTGAAATATCCGCCTCGCATATTACATGTGTTTTCCATATAGCTTGGTAATTAATGATATGGGTGTTTATATATATGATAACTTTTCTGCAATGGTTTCCATTTAGAGCGTCACAATTTTGATGATATGGAAATGTTTATGTAAGGTTAAAAACATCATCTTTGTGCAGTTCTAGTCATAGACATATTTATATATATATGTTTTATTTCAGTAATCCTAAATCTCCACGTTGTGCTTGCAAAAGTTGTAGTTTAAAATGTGGTAACATTTATATGCCTTATTTGAAATATTTCCTTTGGTCAAAGAATTGGTCATTCTCGGATTTGTTCAAGATATATATGTCAAGTCTGGTGGCGTCCTACCCTTTTGGTACCCCTATTTTCTTTGAAGAATACCCCTCTATATGCTACCTTTTGGCAGTAAACCAGGTTCCCAGCTTCTCCCTTCACTCTGTTTCCTACTGTTGATGGGAGACCTTTATGTATTTGGTTTAATTCCCATCTCGCTTCGCTGGAAACCCTTGCGTAGATGGCTTAAATCCTCATCCTGGCTGGGACACCTTTATGTAGGTAGCTTATATCCCCTCTTGTGGCGCAAACCACTTGTACTTAGGTGCCTTAAATCCCCTCTCTGGAATCGGACCCTAGTTCCCCGTTACCTGTGGTCGCTGTGGTAAGTCCAGAATCTGCCTTCCTGAAAGTTCTTTCGATTCTGTAGCCTCAGTGCCACACACCCTTTATGTTACCTTATCCATTTTACTTAAGTTTTCCAAATAAAAAATTAAAAAAAATGGGGGAGGGGTCTGGGTAGGCCATGTAGCCCCAGCTCTAGTTATACTTTAATTTTGGGTCCCGGATCGGGACCTCTCTTATGTTTGGGCAGTCGTTATCCGTTATTTTTAATTTTGGACCTGCATCAGGTCCTCTCTTGTGTTTGGGGAGTAATTTGTTGTTTTACGCTGCACGCAAAAATATATATGCTTATGAGGTGATTTGTTGTATTACACTACATATTGAAGTATTTATATATGCCTAAAAGGTTTACAGTGTATCGGATCGATCATTTTTTATGTTTGGCTAGTGGTTTGTTATTTTCATGACTTTATTGCTACATTATTGTACAAGTATTTCCTCCTATGAAAGGGATGGATGTTAATGGTTTTGCTGGTGTTGTGGGCGTTTGTCTGACACAGGCATTATCACGGTTTTGATGTAGACTTTGGCGTGGACACTGTCGGCATTGTCGACGTTTGCTTTTTCATGTCAAGGCTTATGTCGGGGCAAGTGGTTGTGTTTGTGTCGGATAGATGCTTATGATATTTCTAACCTTCCTTTTTATATAACTAAATCAAAAATAATTTAATTTAAAACAAAAAAAGAAAGATGATATGTCGGAATACGTTTCACGGATCCGCCATGGATTCATAATTAATTGGTTATTTTATGGGTTTTTCAAGGTCTACTTTTGGTATAATTGCGCGCAAAAGTGAAAGTGAAAGCATGAATGTATAGTGTGGTTCACTTACAAGATTAATCCGCCTTTATTTTTGTAGATCCGGTCATGTTCAAAGTTGTTAATGAGCGTTAAACTTGCTTCCCGCCCTTTTGGAGGGCAGCAACAGTGATTTTATTGGTTAAAGTACTAATGATGATGTCACGTTTGTTCCCTAATAAAAGGCAGAGGCACCCCGCTTAGGCAGGAGGAGTAGCGCGAGACCGCACGTTCTTCTTATGTTCTTTTAGTTGGGTTTTAGTTGAAGTCAAGTTTAGTTTAAGGGGCTAGGAGCGGGCTGGACGGGTTGGATGGGTTTTTCTTTAGTTAGAGTTAGATCGCGGAAGATCATTCGGTTTTAGTTTTAGTTAGGTTCTTTTAGGTTAGCCTAGGGATAGGCCCGCGGAAGATATTTCGGTTTTAGTTTATTTAGTTAGCCTCGCGGAAGATTGGGCGCGCAGGGTCTTTAAGCTTAGGAGAACTTAGCTTAGGGGACGAGCCTACGCGGGTTCTGCCGAAGCCACTAAAGATACAACCGGTGTCTGTCTTCCTTTGGGGTTAACGGGGGGAGTAAAGTAAAAATTTTAATTTTCTGTAAATTGGTCCGCCTATTCAGAGTCAGGGTATATATTTTATTTCACGAGGCAACTTTTCTCTAAAGAAGGCAACTAGGAACTCACACACCATCAGAGTCTTCAATTGGCTTACTCATCATCCTTCAGACTGTGAGGCTTGGCCGGCGACCGTGCTCAAAGCACGCGGAACGCTGGCCGCTTTCCCCGCAACTGGTACCTCGTGCATAACCAGTCCAAGGCCGTGCACGAGGAGCTCCAGCACCCATACCCCGACACTCTTTGAATCATAGTTAGTTTATACTGTACAGTCGTACCTTGGTTGTCGAATGCCCTGGAACTCGGACGTTTTGGCTCCCGAATGCCGCAAACCTGGAAGTGAATGTTCCGGTTTGCGAACGTTCATTTGCAACCTGGACGTCCAATGGGGCTTCCTGCAGCCAACCAGAAGCCGCAATTTGGTTTTCAAATGTTTTGGAAGTCAATTGGACTTCCGGAACGGATTCCATTTGACTTCCAAGGTGCAACTGTACTATGCTACACAGTTTAGTCCTTCAACCAGATTAAGATTATAGTCTCTATTTACTTATTACATTTGTTAGTCACTTTCTCTTGCCCAAAGCAACTTACAACGGACCACTGCAAACCAAAAATGTAACAAAGGCAACTACATGCCCATATGAAAATAACAAAAATTACAATAAATAAAATGAGTATTATTTATAGTATAAGCAAACTCCCTGGCAAACTCGCTTAAAAACCTTTCCCTAGCATTAATTATTGCAGATTAAAAAAAAACCAGACTTCCTAGTTTCAGATCCTATTTTTCCACACAAAGACACATTTCAGGCGTGTAGTTTGGGTTCCAAATATTCCTCCTAAAATCCATCCCAAGCATTGTTCCTTCACAACTAGGGTTTTTCGGTTCTGCATTGCAAAATGCCATTTTTAAAGCTATTTTTATGGGAAAATGGCACTGCCATATGTCTGGATTTTCCTGGACATTTTTTTCACAATTTCCACCCTGGCCCTGCTGCCAACTGCAGTATTCTGGAAATCCCAGATGTATAGCAACCCTATTCACAACCCACTTGGTGGTCCCTGCAGCCTCACCTACCTCCACACTTCTATTGGCTACAACAGAATGCTTTTTCCAAGCTTAATTTCAGTGGGGAAGGGGTGGGAGGATCGTGTGTGTGTGTGTGTGTGTGTGTGGCAGGGAAGGCCTCTATGGGCTCATGTGCATCACATTAGCAACTCTGTTGGCCTAGAATAGAGAGCACATTAAAAAAAATGTACAGGTGATGGGCTGGACTGAGAAGAAGTTATCAGAACTTGGATCCCATTGAAATTAATGGGACAACCTAGTCATGATGGTTGGTGATTTATTTAGTGCTTATTCTGTAATGATACCTCAATCCTTTTAAAAGCAAAAGTATGTTTTAAAATGAATAATAAACTACAGTGGTACCTCGGGTTAAGAACTTAATTCGTTCTGGAGGTCCGTTCTTAACCTGAAACTGTTCTTAACTTGAAGCACCACTTTAGCTAATGGGACCTCCCGCTGCCGCTGCGCCGCCAGAGCACAATCTCTGTTCTTATCCTGAAGCAAAGTTCTTAACCTGAAGCGTTGTTTCTGGGTTAGCGGAGTATGTAACCTGAAGCGTATGTAACCTGAGGTACCACTGTACATTGATCCAGGCCTGGAAAACTTAGCTACGAATTCACACAAATCACAACAAAAACCCTTTTGTGCCCTCTTGTGGTCAGTATCTGCTATAATTAAAATAAAGGGATGTCAAAAATTACACGGATAAGGTATCCGGTGTTGTCATGGGAATATGCTGCAGTTAAAGAAATCTGCAGGGAGAGCAGAGCAGGAGTTATTCACCAAACACGAGATCAAGAAAAGATATCTAAATTGTATTTAAGTTGAGAAATTAACCAGCACTAAATTTAATCAGTCCTGAATATATGGTTAAATGAGTTTATCAAGGACTTACTCCTTAGCTATTTATGCTCTTTTTGTCCTGCTCTTTGGCACAAGCACTCTGGAGCCAATCCAAACCTCTTTTATCCTCACAGGTAGCTTGTGAGAATATTCCAATAGCAACCCTGCGAGGTAGGCAATGTCTGAGATAAAGTGAGCGCCCCATGGTTAGCTAGGGAGCTTTGTGTCTGAGTGGGGATTTGAATGTGGGTCTAACCCATTTCTAATCCAGTACTCTAAGCATCAGAACTGGCTAGTTTCTTTTTGGCCATATTTCTACAGTAATACTACATACGCAGTCCTCTGCATTTGTACACACAACTGAAATGAGTGTCATTGAGTTCAACGGAACTTATAACCAAGGTAAGTGGCTATAGGATTGAAGCCTAGAAAAATAACCCTTGGCCTTTCTTGTATTGCATGTATAAGTTAGGGGCTGTGTGTAGCTTTATATTACACATGCATATTTTTTTAAAAAGAATTGAGAACTGTGCAGGGAGGTGGATTTAGATTTGTGGATCAAAGTTCATTGGGTCCTTGTGTCGTCTGTGCTGCATGCTTTCTGGACCAGACAGGTGGGAGAATGTGGTGGTCTTCAAGGCTGGAGAAGATTCAGGTATGATCACAAGTAATGTGGCTCATGAAAGATCGGGCAGGGGGGGGGGGAGGTCACATTCAAGAATGACCATAGAGACTAGAACCAAAATACGACTTCATAGCTAATGCAGTGTTTGTGGCCAACATACTTTAAAAGTTACAGGTGGGTAGTCGTGTTGGTCTGCCATAGTTGAAACAAAATGGAAAATTCTTTCCAGTAGCACCTTAGAGACCAACTGAGTTTGTTCTTGGTATGAGCTTCCTGTGCTACTGGAAAGAATACTTTAAAAGGATTTTAGAAAATCGAGCTCAGAACCACACCACTGTGCAAGCTTTCTAAAAAAAACCCAACAATTTTGTGCCACCTGAGTTGTGGCATAAATATAAACTGTCATTCTTGAAAGTGCCACAAGACTCTGGCTGCAATCTAGAGACACTTACCTGAGAGTAAGCCCCACTGAATTCAGTGACACTCACTTTAGAGTAGACAGGAATAGGACTGTGCCATTTGTTCCTTTCGTTGCAACAGTCCAAAATGGCTACCCTTCTGAAAATTAAAAAGTCAGCAATAGTGAGTTACTTGTAAATTAAAATTGTTATCACCATCAAATCACATTTGTAACCTGTCTCTTTTCCGAAGACCTTTGTGTGGTACATATTGGATTTTCCCATCATGTGAAATATAGGTAGGTTAATATATGGCACTGTTGAATATAAGGCATGCCATGGATTTTACTAAAGAGTTTAGGTTAAAGAGGTCCAGCTAAATATAGTTTATGTATGTAAAATATCAACAATATGATACTTTCTTCCAAAAAATTATAGCAAAAATAGAATTTTAAATAACATGTTGCAAATAAATTAAGTGAAAATAAATATTAGTGGAATTTGTTAACCTTAAACATATGTTGGGCTTTCTTGTTCTCTATTGTGTGTTTGATTTTTGTTTTTAAACAAGGAATCATGCATGATATTTTTAAAATTCAGAGGTAAGAAAGCTTTAATCTACGGCCTTGACAAAAAAATGTGATCATATGCAAAATGGTATGATGAATACACATTAGAAGATTTGGCATTACCATATTCTCAATATACTAAAACATCAGTTTCATGAATACATGTTTTAATCATAACATTAGGAAGAAAATCTGATTTGCAGAAAAATGCTAAGCAGGCAAGAGTGTATGAACCTTCAATAACTGAGTTTCCCTTTTCTCTTTCTTCATCTTTAAATTCCTTCTTACTCTTTTCATGTCAACATTTGCATTTGAAAAATTATAGCTACAACTATGCAGTTCCATTGTTCGCCCTTGCCAGCATCAAAATGGCAACTTGAAATATTTGTAGCATTGGTGCTTTTATTTTTCGGATTGTATTTCTGAATGAATAAACATTCCCAGCTTCTTCAGTAAATGTTTGCCATGCTATTTAAGTCAAAACATATGAACTGGGAGTGTGCATAGTGTCTATTATTTTGTCCTTGATGTAAGCTAAATACATTGCAGCTACAAAAAAGTTTTTTTAAAAAAATGAAATCCATTAATACCTACTTGTTCCCAATATGGTTTTTTATTTTCTTGTACTATGTAGTGTGAATGGGTATGTTACCTATAATAAATACAATTCTTATAAAAGCATTTTTTTTAAAGTCCAAAGGAAGGATATTTTGTTAGGAGCTTATGGATGTACATATGTCATGATACTGTATCTCTACATATATCTCTTACCATGCACTTTTTTATTTTTGGCAAAAGTCAATAAAAAGGCTGTCGTACAAATAAAGGAAAACAAGTCAAGTTGCTGTTGCCATATGATGCAGCACATTCAAGCTTTGTACGTAAATGTTTTCCTCTCCTAATTATTAATCAACTAGACGCGAATAAGATGAAGGGGGGGGAGTGAAATCAGCCTTAAGTGTATCGTTGTACAAACAAGTGCACTGTACTGTTTTATTAAGGCACTGAAGAAGATAAGCTTGAAAGTGCCACCAACAGCCCACGGCATCATTCCCCCCCCCCATAGACATAAATGCTATGTTCAGCTGTTTTGCTCTTTCAAGCCTAATCAGGGCCGGGCAATAATAATCTACTAGACGGTTTTGTTTTTCTGCTGAGTTACCTAGCTGTTGAGTTTCCTTTCCTGCCAAGTGTATCACACTTTGCATTTTTCTCCAAATTCTGTTAACTATCGGTGTCCTCCCTCCAATATAAGCCTGCCCTCCTCAGATTAATGGCGGGGATTGAAAGATCTGATGAGGCCCACACAGGGAGCCAGTTCTGTAGATATATTTTTTTAAAACTTCTTTAAACAGCTGATACCTTTACCATATTACAACCTGCTTCTGATCCTCCCCTCACTTTCAAAGCAGTTTGCTGTGCAGCCATTTGAGAAAAACAAGCCTGAAAGCCACTTGGGCTTACAGAACCATTTGTGTTTGATGGGGGTGGCGGCGGTTCTGTATCCTGGCCAACATATTTTGCTATTGAAACAGAAGGGGGGGGAAAGAAATCAGCTAGCTAATTCAATCAGTATTTATGTGCATTCTTGTAACTTCATGTTTGCATGCTTATTTTGCTGTTTTCACAGCATCAGTGTGACATTCATTTAATATTTTAAACTAATGTGTTCGGTTTTTGCAATGTTGGCATTTTGCAGTCGCTGAATTATGAAACTGTCACATTTCTTGTTGAGAACGCAATGAGACTACATAGGATGCAGCCTCTTTTTGAGCAACAGAGGGCAGTCTGCGGTTTTAAAAGATTCAGCAGCTGTCTTAGAGGGCTGAATGCAGCTCTGACAGGCTGAGGTTGTAGAAAAGAGCAAGATTCAACAACAAACAGAAGCGTGCAGACTGGTCAATCTATAATTTATTGGAAACATTACTGATCTTTGCAATAATATCTAATACATGAATGAAAGAGAACCCCATCATTTGAAGAAAAAAAAAACCCCAGATACCAGAGACAGTTATGTCTGTAAAATGCACATCATTATTTTTCAGCCAGATCTTTGCTTGCTTTGAAATTATCAGCATTCAGCTGATGGACACTTAATGAAACCGTGTTCAAAAATGCCCTTATTTATTTTGTGCTGTATTAACATATATCTGAATGTTTATCTTTGGACTTTTTAATGTGACACAAATGATACTAAGTAACTTACTTGCATACATTGCTTGATAATATGTTGACTATTCCGGAGCTACTACATAAGTGACAAAAATCAGTAATAATTACAATAGAGATAGCCATCGTCTCCTCCCTTTATTACCAATATGATCTTTTCAATCATATTAGTTGTGGCAGATGAAAGTGGGAAAATAGCTTTTTTTTTAAAGGAGCAAAACTAAATGTTAGGATACTTGTTCAGCAAATGCTGAGGTATAAATACTCCTAACCTGTTATCTCAGAGGAAATTTTGCCACCAATTAGAATGATACGACGACAGTGGTAGCGATGTGGGTGCAACTGCTTTTAACAAAGTAATCACGTGGGATTATTTCTTGCACAGTAGCATTTAGCAAACACGATAATGTCAACCGGTTCGATGAAAAAATGAAGTCGGTGTTTGATTTGACATTAACAGAATGGCATTGTTTTACCATTAATGATTCCTTGTTAAAGTTATGTAAATGATATATAAAATAACAGAGGGCAGAGCAATCCTAACAAGGCAGATATGCTGGGGTATCACATCTGAAGTCTCTCAGCCCCACTCACCCCACAGAGTGTTTGTTGTGGGGGAGGAAGGGAAAGGAGAATGTTAGCCGCTTTGAGACTCCTTCGGGTAGTGAAAAGCGGGATATCAAATCCAAACTCTTCTTCTTCTTCTTCTTCTTCTTCTTCTTCTTCTTCTTCTTCACTGTTTGTGTCCAGAGGGTCTGTGGCTGGAGTTGGGGGTCAGTGTTCTGCCCTTCCATTTCCTCCTAAGGGGCGGGTTGAGTAATAGCTGTATTTTTGGTGGTGTAAGTTACACCAGGGATGCAGGTGGCACTGTGGGTTAAACCACAGAGCCTAGGGCTTGCCGATCAGAAGGTTGGCGGTTCGAATCCCCATGACGGGGTGAGCTCCTGTTGCTTGGTCCCTGCTCCTGTCAACCTAGCAGTTTGAAAGCACGTCAAAGTGCAAGTAGATAAATAGGTACCACTCCAGCGGGAAGGTTAATGGCATTTCCGTGCGCTGCTCTGTTTCGCCAGAAGCGGCTTAGTCATGCTGGCCACATGACCCAGAAGCTGTACACCAGCTCCCTCAGCCAGTAAAGCGAGATGAGCACCACAAAACCAGAGTCGTCCGCGACTGGACCTAATGGTCAGGGGTCCCTTTACCTTTAAGTTACACCAAATTCTATGGGTGGACCCAGTGAATGACGGAAATTATGGTGCAGTGCAATTTTGTTTATGCCTTACCCCCAACACAACAATTCCCCACCCTTGTGCCCCTGTACATGGATGTAGCTAACACCACCAGGGCTCTCTATCACCTGGTGTAACAGTTATGCCAAGATAAGTAATTTATGCTCAGCTTGGAGGGAGGTGGGGATGGAAGCGCAGTGGAGAGATATCCCACATATCCTAACCCAGGGGTCAGCAACCTTTTTCAGCTGTGGGCCGGTCCACCATCCCTCAGACCATGTGGTGGGCCAGACTATATATTTTTTTTGGGGGGGGGGGGAAATGAACGAATTCCTATGCCCCACAAATAACCCAGAGATGCATTTTAAATAAAAGGACACATTCTACTTATGTAAAAACATGCTGATTCCCAGACCGTCTGGATTGAGAAGGCGATTGGGCTGCATCCGGCCCCCGGGCCTTAGGTTGCCTTCCCCTGTCCTAACCTCTCCCAGTTGACATATTTGGAAGTTTGGATTGCACTATAATTCAAATGAAATGGAAAGTATCCTTACATACATTTAGCAAGCACGTATTGGATGTTACAGACACAGCTCCTGCAAGCAGCAGGAAAGATTCCCTATGAGGAAAGATGACATAATGTTTAGTTGGGGCTGTTTAATAGCAGCTTCAGGAGGCTGACTTAATTTTCATTGGGAACATGGCAGGAGTCAAAGGGTTAACCACTTCCACCCCCTTCTATTTTTTTAGGGAAAGGTACCAGCAAACACCATAAACTTAACAAGTGTTTAGTTTGATGATAATGCATAGGAACAGTATCTTTGCTATGTTTAATAAAGTATTTCAGGACACTGAAACGCATGGCATTATTGACAGTTTATCTTCCTTGTTCTGTTGGCCTTCTACAGCAAGGAAGTAGAGGAACTCACAGTGCATCTTTCAAAGCTCTCGGAGGAAATGGCATTCCTAGCAAGTTTGAAAACACACACATACAAAATAATGTGAAGAAGTGTGCATGCACACGAAAGCTCATACCAAGAACAAACTCAGTTGGTCTCTAAGGTGCTGCTGGAAGGATTTTTTTTATTTTGTTTCGACTACAGCAGACCAACACGGCTACCTACCTGTAACACACATACAACTTAAGAGTGGTAGGTCAAAGTTATCAGCAAGTCTTTCAATGTAATCGTTATAATGAGAGCTATCCCCACTGGCTGGAATATGAGCATTGCAGTTCTAATCTGTTAAGAAGTGGGATAGAACGTTTCTTTCAAATTATAAACATATAAACTTAACCAACATTGTGCCTAATTTATGCTCCAATTATTTACTTCTCAAACTTGAGAGTTGAGCAGATCCTGATTGTCCTTTTGGTTTTTGCTGAGGAGCAGGCTGGAGTCAGAGCTGGCCATTCAACCATGGGTGAGTCACTGATTGCATTTGCTCATGAATATGTGGCAGTAAATAATGTTCTTTTGTTCGTCGTAGATCTGGCCACTTTTGACATTACCAGGGCATTAGATATTGCCACTTATAATTGGATTTAAATAAAAATTTGGAATGTCAGTAGCTTCTGTTAATTAAAACTCTTTACTTCACCATTTGTTGCATCTTATTCCATTGGATTTTGAACGAATTTCGTATCTGTGACACAGGTTGTTAAGCAAGGATGTAAACGTGCTTGAATTAATTTTGTTCATTTATTATATTGTTATGAGTTTGCCCGGGGGGGGGGGGGAGAGTAGGCAGAATGCTGGATCCATCAAGTGTTAAAATCTAAAATAAGAATTAAAATTCCTGGAATAGCCAGGCTAACTTCCTGGTGCGGTGGTAGCCTATGAGCCATTAATGAAACGATGGAAGTGGTTCTGTGTCAGACAACAAACTACTTGCTGGTAGTTAGAAAGACAAAGACCAGAGTTGAAAGTTGAGTTATGTGAGCAGGAAGGAAGAAGCTGAAAGCAAGACAGCAGGCTGGGAAGGCAGAGGGTCAGAGCCGTGCCTCATTTCTGCTTGAATGACCTTGCCATTGTCCTCCCCCACAGGATCAGTGATGGACATTGCCTAGGGAGAGTTCCATGGGCCAGGCAGAGGCCTGGGGGGCCATCCTCATTTGGCCCATGACCTGCAAGTTCCCCAACTTTGGTCAGAAGACATGGTGACAGAGTGATGTAGCCCCCATGCTGCTCTCTTTGATAATCTAATTATCTTTCCTTGCTGAGGTTTATGTAGTCTTGGTGCTGAGTCATGGATTAGACACAATTAACTGGCATCCATACAAGGTTGGAGTGGGTGGAGCATTCATCTTGTACTCTTTATTGACTCTGATGAGAGTGCATTAATTATAACATCTATTTTGCTGGTGTAACCTTCTTCTGACAAAGGAAGCAGAGGTTGGATGACCATCTGTGATGGATGCTTTAGCTGCATTGCAGGGGGTTGGACTAGATTACCCTTGCGGTCCCTTCCAACTCTGCAATTCTATGATTCTATGAAATGCAATCTAGCCCTGCTGAAGGCTTGGTAACCAACTAAGCTGGCTATTTCCTTCCTTCTTCCCCAGCACACCCATCTTCATTTTCTCCCCTTACATTGACAATCCTATCATTGTCCAGTTACAGGTAGGTAGCTGTTTTTGGTCTGCCATAGTCAAAACAAAATTAAAATTAAAATTCCTTCCAGTAGCACCTTAGAGAACAACTAAGTTTGTTCTTGGTATGAACTTTCGTGTGAGTGTGCATGCACACGAAAGCTCATACCAAGAACAAACTTAGTTGGTCTCTAAGGTGCTACTGGAAGGAATTTATTTTATTTTTTATTTTGTTTTTTCTATCATTTTCCAGTCAGCTAACTGAGGACAGGCTTGCACTGTAAAAACAGATATCCACACAACCACTAACATTTAGCAGACTTGCGTGAAATTGCCCCAAATTTACCCAAACATCCATAAGATACTAAACAAGCCTCACTAAGCCCTTTATTGCTCACCTGTCTAGTAGATGCTAAAAGCTGTTTTCCTTGCTTTTGCACATAGATTTGCCAGCAGCTGTTTCAACATTTATAAACACTATTCCTTCTGATTGCCAAATAACCATAAATTCATTTATGCATATTTTTGTATTGCAGGCGTAAAAATAATTACATGTCTGATTAAATCCACTTATGCCTTCATGTCTTACTAAATCTCTAATAGATATAAATTGTTGAAATGCACTGCATCGGAACACATAAATATTACGGGTGCAGCCCGGTTTATCTTTACTATGGTCTGAAGCACAAACAATGAATGGAAATTGTTATATTCACACCATTTCTTTCAAACTGGGGCCTCAGTATTTGCCCTCATGAGAGTGTCAATCATTGAGGAAGACCATTCCCTATCAAAAAGTTAAGTTATTCTCTCGCAAAGCAGCACATATATTAACAAAGAGAAGACACATAGCACACTTCAATGAGTAAAGGAGATCCAGTCTTTTTATGGTATGTAGGCATCCATTGTATATTTTCCTTGTCCCTACGTTAAAGTTATTCTAAATCACAGCAAAGTACAATCCTGGTTCCCTTGAAGTGATCCTGCTTCCTTCAGCAGAAGCAGAATCTGTCCCATACTATTTAATGATGTGTTCAAATCTATCCCTAATATTGAATCAGGCAAATATCACTGCAATGCTTGGTAATGGTTTGACTACTATTAATTCATTTGGTATTCATTGTGTTAGCACTTATCATAATGAATTCATTTAGTATTCATCTGAATGTTGTAAGTATTCCGAGTGATACTGCAATTTAGTATTAATTGATATACTACCTAATTTCCCCTACAAAGGAAAAAATTGTGCTCTGCTCATGAAATACACTCTTTTAACATTTTATAGTGGTAATAATGATGAGATTGAGATACCCAATTCATATATTGGACATTATTATTTTATGGTCATGCTAAATCACTGGTAGAACATATGATATGGTGCAGAATTACTGTAAGGTGTGTGTATGTACAAGATAAAACAATTTGCTTTAACATTTAAAAGTGCTTTAATCAACAGGTGAGCACAATAAATGAGTTGCATTGCACTATGCATTTTATATCCTCCCTGGAGTCGTGGTTTCAGTTTTCAGCTGAAGGGGAGGGGAAATCACAGCTTCGGTACTAGAATTCAGGAAGCCGATTGGTTCTGAGTAGACCTCAAGATGCACAGGCTTAGGGAAGCTTTTAATGTTTAACAGACTATTGTATTTTAATATTTTGTTGGAAGCCGCCCAGAGTGGCTGGGGAAACCCAGCCAGATGGGCAGGGTATAAATAAATTATTATTATTATTATTATTATTATTATTATGAAGTAAAACAGAGAAGGGCTGCCCATTTTAGAGATTTTAATTCTTTATATGAAGCTTAGGTTTCAGCATCACTACTCCTCTCCCTCCAGGCAACCCCCATGTGCATGAAATTAGGCCAAAAGACACATGAAATTAGGCCGAGGGGCATGTGTCCCTCAGACCACAGGTTGCTGACTGATTTTGGTGATGTATGTGAGGTTATGAAATAAACTAGAAACTGACTTCTCTGTGTGTGCTAGACATACTGTATTTTCCAGTGTATAAGACGACTGGGCATATAAGATGACCCCCAACTTTTCCAGTTAAAATATAGAGTTTGAGATATACTCAACCGCAGATTCTCCACCCAGCGTATAAGATGACCCCCGACTTTTGAGAAGAGTTTCCTGAATTAAAAATTAGTTTTATACGCCAGAATATACAGTATATTTGTTTTGTTCTCTGCTGAATATGTGTAAGGGAGTGGTTGCATAAGCATGGACAAGGACAATGTGGTCAGCCAGACCCGCAACCCTAAATCCCTATGCACCAGGGCTGGCTCAGCAAACAAAAACCTTCTCTGAAGAGTTCCCACAAAGATAGGCTAGTTGCTGTAAATGTAAAAGAGATGAATATTCAAAGGGAAGTATAGGTTTAATTGATTTCCTATATCTGCACGGTGGAAACTCAAACATGATGAATGAAACGAATTGTTAGATCTGATATGTGATTTGGAACATAATGGAGTTTGAAAGTGTAACCTGCAACCAGGTGACTTAACTTCTGAGATATTTGTCATGGATGTTGGTGTAATAAGCAAGTCACCTCATCAGAATTGGGCATTTGAGCAGGCTTGGGAAAGAAACAATTCTTCGTTTGTCCATTGGAGAAGAGGGTTGAGGGTCACAAACCAGAGGCAATACAGTAACTGTGCAGGCCACCCACTGAATTATAGCAAGATGTGCACGTTGTGTTCTTGTTCAAATTCCATGTTTTTAAGGGGTGCGCATGCGGTGGAACAGTTCTTAGTGGGTTGTACACAAGGTCTCCATGCATCCACTCTCCTTGGTATGCTCAATTTAAAGGCTAAAATGAGCCCTATATGTATATGCCAACATACTTCAGTCCATAATTACTTCAAAGAATGGTCCAAAAGTCAGTTTAATCTGCTAGTGCACAAGAGAAGTTTGCTTCAAACTCCTGGTCTTTTATTAGCCCTTATTTCTCTAAGCAGGTAAATTTAGGTAAGTAGGCTCCAGTGAGTGATCTTTCATTTCCTTGAGATAGAGAGCAGAATTGGTCAGTGTGGTTCTGAAGCTTTCCTTTCCATGGCAAAATAAAGGGAAGCTTTGTAGCCATCATTAAATACATTCACTCTAAGATTTACTGTGGTAATCGTGACAAAGCAAATGGCTGTTTCTTTGGCAGCCAAAGAGTTTTAAGAAGACAGTAGGCATTGTTGTTGTTTGCCTTGCAAATTATAAAATACCTCAAAAATTACATGGTGTCAAACCGTGTGACATAGATTACAAAAATAATATATAGCTCTGAGTTTTATTAAGAAAATTACACCAGATTAACTCTTAGTATCCTGAGACACGATAGCATATCTTAAAATGGTATTTTGTTAGAAGTATGAATTTTTGGAAAGCAAAATATGGAGTGGGGGTGGGGAGAACAAGCTAAATCATAGGGGGTTGGATATATTTCCTCATTTAAAGTAACTGGGGATCTTAAATTCAGCTAATTTATGAAGCTAATTGAATTTTTACTTATTTACTCAAAAGCTGCCCAATACCAGATCAGACTATTTGTTCACCAGTATTCTCTAACCTGATTGGCTGTTGCTTTCCAGAGTCTCAGGCAGAGGGCCTTCCTTGTTACCTTCTATCTCTGGGGCGGGAAACCTTATTGCTCCAAGGCCATACCTTTTATCTCCGCCACCCTGGCAGGCCAACTTTGACCGGTTGTCCCATCCACTTGTCAATCACTTGACATCAATATCAGCCAACATGCAAGGTGTTCAATAATACTTTGTGCAGGTATCACAGTTTTAATTGTAGACCCTGCTCCCTCCCTGCCCCCAAACAGAAGCCTTTAATCAAGGGAAGATGTCTGGAACATAAGCAATAAATGCACACTTGTTACACCATGTACTAATTTTCCAAAAAAGGCCTAATTCTGATATTGTAAAAAAAAAAAGGTTTGAAAACTATACTATCCTCTTACCATACTAATCAACGTATGCACTTGTTATCCCATTTGCTTGGCACGTGTGTCTCTATACACACCTGCAAACTATGTCTTTGTGTCCAGGGATTAAGCTCTTCTGGAACACAAATGACTGGGTTGGGGTGGGAACCATTTTCCACTGCAACCCCTGGTTCTATTCTGCTAGAAGTTAGGCTACCGTCTGTCCCGTGCTGCCTGTACATAATACAGCACATTAGCAGATGATTCAGTAAAATTGGTCCTTTACCGAGTGTCCTCTCAAATTTCTGTGTCAGACAGCTGGAAGGTTTTCAAGCATGTTTCCAGTTGTGAGTAATACTGAGCATCAAGCATGTTCCTAAGTGTCTCTTTGTGGCAATACTTGTAGATTTAAGTGGCATTAATTAGAAGCTAGTGTTCATAGTGGAGGCGTATATGAGGCAATAAATACCTTTTGTGGGTGACTGAAGGCCACAGAGCCGTGAATCCAAGGTGTTTGATAACCAGAAATGCTGTTTATTACAAGTGAGACACAATATGGTGGCCCAAAGCCTTAGTGCTTGATGTAGCCTTGGAGAGAAAGGGATCAGACTGGGGAAAAACTCTAAAAAATATTTTAAAATCTGCTTAATGGTTTGCTAATTGCAGGCAATATCACAGGACATATCAAAGAGCAGCTGCTTAAAGCTGTAGCACTCCATGTAGATCCATACTAAGTTTTTTTATATAAAAAACTAAAATAAAATGTAAAACAAATAATAGAGCACCAGCAGTGAAAAGTATACATTTACCTGCCTTGAATCTCGATCCAAAATAGCTTATCTGTCTGTATTGTGTAACAGTCCATTGCTAAAAAGTGGTTAATAATAGCCTTCCTTTATATGGGTGGCAGGAGTGTCAACTTGAATAAAATATTGGGAGGGCCCAGGTAAGCCCGAACCTACATAATCAAACCTACATCTGAATGGCAGTGCCCATTAACTTTGTGGGGGCAGCCCCCTTAAATATTTTATTGGTGGGGCTGAAGGGACCTTGGCCTCCTAGGAGTTGGCTCGTATGATGATGATGATGCTAATAATATATATATATTTTTTATATCCCACCTCCCCAGCTCAGGGCGGCTAACATCAAAAGATTAATACATTAAAACATAAAATTCAGCAATCAACTGTAATACAGCTTAAAATCGGATTAAAATCAAATAAGATCAGAAGGCAACCGGCAAATTATGACTATAGGGGTTGGGAACCCTAGGTACTCACCAGGCTCAGCTATTTATATGAGCCGGTGAGAGGAGTTAGAGAGGACACTGGGAGCCAGTGTGGTCTGGTGGTTAAGAGCGGTAGACTCGTAATCTGGTGAACTGGGTTAGTGTCTCCGCTCCACCATATGCAGCTGCTGGGTGACCTTGGGCTAGTCACACCTTGTTGTAGTCTCTCAGCCCCACTCACCTCACAGAGTGTTTGTTGTGGGGGAGGAAGGGAAAGGAGAATGTTAGCCGCTTTGAGACTCCTTCGGGTAGTGATAAAGTGGGATATTTAATCCAAACTCTTCTTCTTCTTCTAGGGTCTTGTAGGAGGAGAGGGTACAGCCTGGGCCCCAACCAAAGGCCTGGCGGAACAGCTCTGTCTTACAGGCCCTGTGGAAAGATGTCAAGATGATGGGTGGTGTAAGGTCAAACAGAATTTAAAGCAGATGTCAGGAACCTGTGGCCTGCTGAATATTGTTGGACTTCATCAGCCCCAACCAGCATGGCCAACGATCAGAGCTGATTGGCGTTGTGGTCCAGCGACACCTGAAGCGTCGCAAGCGTTCCCACCCTCAGATAGGAAGCATGTGCTTGCTGTCCTTTCCTCCAACCAGATTCCAGCAGGATTTAAACTTCACACAGACTTGTAAGGTAGGGTAAGCTGACAGCAAGTAACTTGCCAAGTTATCTTAATTAGTGATGGATTCAGAGCATTCAAACTTCTCTTTTAGCCATGGTCAGAATATCAACAGATCTAGGTTGGCAGGAGCTGGGTACAGAGCAACGGGAGCTCATCACCGTCACATGGATTTGAACCGCTGACCTTATGATCAGCAAGCCCAAGAGGCTCAGTGGTTTAGACCATAGCACCACACATGTCCCTTAAGTGGTGTGTCGAAAGCACACCAGTGCAAGTAGATAAATAGGTACCGCTGCGGCAGGAAGGTAAATGGCGTTTCCGTGTGCTCTGCCACTCATCACGGTGTCCTGTTGTGCCAGAAGCGGCTTAGTCATGCTGGCCACATGACCTGGAAAGCTGTCTGTGGACAAACGCCGGCTCCCTCGGCCTGAAAAGCGAGATGAGCGCCACACCCCACAGTCAAATTTGACTGGACTTATCCGTCCAGGGGTCCTTTACAGCTTTACCTATCAACAGATCCATAAGAAGGAGATTTGAGAAATATGTAAAGAGCGTAAAATACTTGTGTGTTTTAGGATATTCATAGAGCACTAGAAATCCCAAACCTGTATTACAATATGGGCTGGGGTAAGGTATTAAAATTTCCAACTTGCCTGTCACCCTTTATCAACAATAATGTGAATTTGTGCTCACAGTTCAAGACATCGGGAAGGCCAAGTGTAAAGTCTGTTTTCCCCGTTTCAGATGTGCATAGCCTGGGGCACTGTGTTGCAATCTAACGCCACTTGTTGCAACAGATATTTTAAAGACAACCCTGCTATTCTCTGACCTTGAAGATCCTACAGGAAATTGGAAGTGCAAACACTCAGTTTTGCATAAAAGCAGCATCAGCTATGATGCATATTGGCATCTATTCCAGCCACAAGAACATAACCACAAAACAGAAAAAAGGACCAATATCTTTTGCAAAGGAGGATGCTAAGTAAAAGTAGCTGTGGCTGTGCTGGTTTTGTTTAAAAACAAACAAAATGAGTCATCTATTGAAGATTGTAATGAAAGATGTTTTTTTTTTAAAAAAAAAATGTAGTCCAGACTTGCTAGCCAGTGAAAAGGTAATATTACCTGCTCTCTGCATAAAATGCAGACCAACAAATAAGCAAACAACAATCCCCGCTTAGTTGTTTTTTCCCCTGCAGGTGACACATTCTGCTTTGAGAGAATTTAATCTTAAAAGACCGTGACCCATAATAAAAAGGTATGGCACATATGCAGAGAAATAGCATCATGGAGCCCTTGTACTCTGGAAGCAAGTAGAACCGATGGAGAATGGTAAGTACGTTTTACTTGATCTTCACTTCTATAGCTTGGAAAGAAATAGAATAGCTATAAAGTCCAATTAAATAACACAAGAGTCGAACTGAATGCATAGACTTATCCTGGGGGCAGAAAATAGGCAGTGCATTCTTTCTGTACAATTTCTTCTTTCATTATTCCTGTGAAGGGGAATGGAATATTTTCTAAGTGTATCAGAGTTGATCCAGCTGCAGCAACTGAACCATTTAAAAATCCTAACTTGCAGTAGGAGAAGGTGTTCAGCTGTTTATAGAAAGGCATAAGAGAGATCTCAATCCACGAAATAGTCTGCTGGAATGGTAACATTTCCTTTGACTGGCACCCAGTTTTAATACACTATCGGGTATTAAGGCGAATTTAAATCACTGGAACCTCTTCCCATGTAATGTGTTTAGGTTTGGGGACTAATTCTGATATACAGATCCTAAACACCTTTGTAAGCATGGATTCTTATGCTTCCACTTAGAACTGAGCTCCAAATTGGTTGAGGCTCTTACTCAATAGCCTTTTGAATTATGCTTACCCACATCAGTGATTACAGCAAGCATAGGTGAAACTATGAAAAACACAGTATGACATTTCACATATGATGCCAAATTGTGGTTTTTCTCTACAAAAATAATCCTTGAAGGAGCCTTGGATTTCTGTACTTGGACTTTCTTCCTCAGCTCTAATAATAATAATAATAATAATAATAATAATAATAATAATAATAATAATTTATACCCCACCCATCTGGCTGGGTTTCCCCAGCCACTCTGGGCGGCTCCCAACAGAATATTAAAAACACAATAAAACATCAAACATTAAAAACTTCCCTAAACAGGGCTGCCTTCAGATGTTTTCTAAAAGTCAGATAGTTGTTTATTTCCTTGACATCTGATGGGAGGGTGTTCCTCATATCCCCAGAATAATAGTAACTTCCTGCTTTTTCAGCAAACCACAGGTTACCATTACTTCCAAACCAGCAAACCATGGCTTGTGCTTCCCCTACAAACCAGGATTGCAAACTAGGGTTTACTGAAAACTAGAAAGTAACTAATTATCCTAAGTGTGGGTGGGAAGGAAGGAAGGAAGGAACGAGCCTGAGTTTCCTTCAAGGCTCTGTTACATCCAAATGAGACACCTGTGACTGTGTCTCATAGTAGTTGTACACAAAACTCTGAACTGAAAACCCCAAGTTAAAATTTCAAGCCAGTCATGAAATATAGGTTGCTCTTTAGAAAGCTCCTCTTTTTTTTAGGTTCTCACCACAGTGGCAATACAGGTCTACCTTATGCAGATATCATAAAGATTGCTGAGATACATAGATGAAAAACTGAAAATGTAAGGAAAATGCTACATATATACTTAGGATGGGACCATAAAGCATATATTATGAGCATTTTTTTCTCAACCAGCAGTGCCCTGTGACAAGCTACTTTTGAAACGTGGAGAGGGGGATTTCAGAAATAGATTGTGATAAGGCATAGGGATGTGCTGCTCAAAGAAAAACATTCAAAAATCCCACTGGGCATGGTTGTTAACAGTCGGGCTGAAGGCGATATTAGATGAAAGGAAAAAATGACTAAGGAAGAAAGAATAATTTACAGAGCACGCTAGAATAATAGAAAGGTAAACTTTTTTTAAAAACCATTCTTATCATGTATTCTTTCTTCCTTTCCTGTTCCTGTTTGGAAATTTCCTAAGAAATTTCCCAAGATGTGCATTTACAAGACATATGAAGCCTATGTTGACTAAAAACTGAACAAAACACAGTATAAGTTTAGTAATCACTGGACCAAGAGCATTAATAGAATAGTCATATCTATTTTTATGTTTTATTTGATCTGATTTTTTATGTTTAAAAAGATTTAAAAATATTTTATAATATCTTTACGACCAACAGAGAGCATCCCATTTAAATTTTGTGTAGGAACAGCACCCCATAATTCCATATTTCCCATCAAAACAATCATTTGCACATTTTTTCTGTCAACTGTAACACCGAGGTTATTCTGTAGTGACTTAATTTGCAGATATTTCTGTAGAACGTGCTGCTTATTTCAATATGCTTTTGACTTCCTAAGAAACTATCAAATTCAGCTCTGAGACTACTGTTATTCCCTTAGGGAGTCCCAAATGAATTTGAATTTTCCAAGGGCTTCATGCCCCATTTGTTGTTTATTCCTTTGTAATAGTATTATTTCCATTATGATAATAGGATTATGTTCATCATAACATGTGTTGTCTTCCATAGCGTAACCTCACCTTTTCCCCCAGGAAAAGAGAGAATGTGAAAATCTTAACAGGTTTCAAGTGAAATACAGTCCTGTGGTCATAAAGTTTTAATGCATGTTTTGTGCAAGTTGGTATATAGTATTTAAACAGTATATAATGGTAATTTAAAATGTTGTAAACTGCATTTTAATACATGCACTATATGATTTAAGAAAAAGCCACTCATTCGGTTAATATTTTACTCCAACTAAGCACAATGAATTAATTGCATTACATTGAAGCTGTTCTGCTAGGTACATTGCCATTTAAATCATAATATTGTGGACATTACCTCTCAGAGGAAAACACTGTGTTTCTGATATAGCATCATTTTCTGAAACTGAACTGATGCAGCAGCTGGTATATCTCGACATGTTTTCTTAGTGTAGCAGACCTTAAGATTAGTCTATTACAACTACAGTATAGGTTTCATTGGCATGATACTGGCCAAACTGTGAAAATTTCAATATTAACTGGATTTTGGGCTATGCAGGAAATCCATTGGGTAAGTAATGAAAGATCTCCTAGATCTTCCCTTGCCCCACCTGCCTGCTCAACACCTTAATAGAAAAACAGTGTCATTTATTGTCCATTTATGTATCTGCATAAATTAATTAAGGTAGATAGCAATTTTCCATGTGGCTCTGGTGCCACAAGCAGAACTTGAACTTCATGGTACAGCTGGAGTGACTTGTGTGTTGCTTTGGAACACAGCAGTGTGTGTGAATGAATGGTTTCTACATAGCTCAGAAATGGGGGGATAATGTGTAAGTGTGGGAAGAGATGAAGGGCATAGCAAAAAGCCATTCACTGTGGAACCATCTACAGTTATGGCCTGTTGTCACTCACGATCCAGAAGGATATTTGCAGTGGCAAGTAGCATTATGGAATGAATCTGTCTTTCTTGCTGGTGCACTCTGTGTGAATTGCATTTCTTTTGGGCTGAAGTCCACTCACTCTCAAATGTTGCTCTTAACCCTCTTTCAGCTGTACTTCGCATTTCACCAGTTACATCTGTGGCCAATTC
Source organism: Lacerta agilis (assembly GCF_009819535.1). Taxonomy (NCBI): domain Eukaryota; kingdom Metazoa; phylum Chordata; class Lepidosauria; order Squamata; family Lacertidae; genus Lacerta; species Lacerta agilis. Next base: position 23,829,282 of record NC_046323.1, read on the forward strand.
ACAATTAGAGAAAAGGCACGTTGCGGCAAAATATGCATGCAAGCTAATATAATATGAAAATGAATAGCTGCAACTATTTTGTGTGCTGCAGGGAACCAATTTTTTTCCACAAGTTGGGCAGACTATGAACTCTAAAGCAACTTTACAATCCTAAAGCTGTTTTGATGGAACAAACCACAACTGTTACAGATACTAGCTGGGTACACTTGTGCAGGTGGATAATAAGCATGTATAATTAGATGAAAGATACATAATGGTTTGTTGTTGGTTACGCATTTACAACAGCTGACGATATGCTTAATGTGTAGTTCACAAATTAAGACAATTACTTATGGCTCCACGGTTAACCAGAAGGATTCCTTATGGACTGCAGCACAAAAACACCCTGTGCCTCTGTATGAAGTAGATTCCCAGTGCTGTCTGTAATTTGACCTCCAGCTATCAGTTTTACCCAAAGACATTAAAAAAACCCATCGTGACTTGTAGGTGGCATGTTTTTAGCCATCTAGTAGAAAGAATTTTAACTCTTGCCATATCCAAAGAAAAAGCTTTATGTTGCATCTGAAATGTTAGTATTCAATAATAAGTCTGCATGTAAAATATCTGATATTTTGCATTTTTACATTTGTGTTAGGGGTTTAGTCAAATGTGAATTAATTTTTCTTTCCATTCTTTATTTAACATATAATTTAAAAATATCAAGTAAGATATCACCTACATACATACTTGCTTCAGATTCACTGCATTGCACCTAACATACTTTTGTGCATCTATGACCATCTGCACTTGAAGAATGGAAATATCCAACCCCAAAAAGAATTATGACAAGAATTTTAAGCAAGTTTTTTTTCCCACTAGAGCACTGATTAATTTTTGCTATTTTATTTAAAGGCCTTTGGGTTTCATTCTTCATTCTCTTGCACACTGTAAAACTCCTTTACAATTTAGTAAAGCTAATACTGTATACAAAAAATAATGGTCCTAAAATGCAGGATTTTATTTAGGAGCTTCCTAAGTGCAGAGAGCCATGAGTCATTATGAACTGAGCTGAACTCGGACCTTGCAGAAAATTGCAATGATACCCCTTCCTGTAGTGACTGCGGAACAAATGGCTGAGAAGACTGGAGTTGAAGGCTTAAGAAGTGACTTTCAAGGCCTGGAACTTTCAAGAAAGTCTCCTTGTCTATTTACATCAGGGAGCCTGGGAAAATTTGGATCCCAGTGCCGTTCTGCTAAAAGGTCTGAGCATTTTTCATGCTCTCCAGTGGCAATTAATACTTCTGAGCATGCTCTGAAGAATCTAGGAGCGTAAGCAGTGCTATTTTCTTCTAGAAAAAAAGATGGTGGAACTCCTCACCATGAACTTGTTCTCTTATAATGGCAATGGCACCCACCTGAGAGGTGTGAGAGCAGTTTTTGTAAGTTCCAGTTGGAAAAAAAGCCCTGAGCCTAAAAGATGCTAAAGCCCTCCACAAAAGGATAATGAGGGGGATTGGTGAGGGGAGCTGGGAGGGGCAGGTTTGATTTTTCCCAGGTTTTCACAGAAAGAAGTGGAGGTATTTGTAGAGTGAGTATTCTCTGAGGAAGCTCAGGGAAAGCAACCCACATATGAAGAGAGAGAGCTTGTCTATTATAAATTCTGAATATCACCTCAACAGAATCTAACCATTCATTTGTTCTAGGCAAACTCTCTTCATCGACATGGCAGCAAATAGAACTGCTAGCCCAAGTTGAAAAACTCTGGAAAGCCGGATGGTGATATTTAAATTTTCATTCAATCAAGTGTGGGCAAAGAGGTTTATTTGAATATAGGTTATGACTCAACACATTCAGGTAGCTGAATTGTCTTTAAACCAATGGGACTTAGCATTTCAACCCCGCTTAAGGAAGTTAATATTTTAGGACACACCAGGAAATTATCCAGAGCAAGACATATTGTGTTCCCGCTTATTATTATTATTATTATTATTATTATTTTATTTTATTTATGATTTTCAATTTTTTACATTTCAGTAATTTTACCATCATTTTAATATTTCAGAACTCAACTTCCTTCCCCTTCTTTCTGCCGTTTCTTATATTTATTTTTTATATTTTCTGCATATTCCAAATTAACTTAATTTATTCATTTATCTATCTACTTTAAATATATACTCTGCAGGTTATTAGAATAATCCTGCCAATGTTCTTATCTGTTTACAGTTTATTTGTAAATATTCAATAAGCCAGAGCAAGAATTATTGAAATGAATGAGTACTATATGCAAGAACAAGAGAGGAGGATGAGTAGTAGTAGTAGTATACCTGAAGGAGCGTCTCCACCCCCAACGTTTGGCCCGGACACTGAGGTCCAGCACCGAGGGCCTTCTGGCGGTTCCCTCACTGTGAGAAGCAAAGCTACAGGGAACCAGGCAGAGGGCCTTCTCGGTAGTGGCGCCCGCCCTGTGGAACGCTCTCCCTTCAGATGTCAAAGAGATAAACAACTACCTGACATTTAGAAGACACCTGAAGGCAGCCCTGTTTAGAGAAGTTTTTAATGTGTGACATTTTAATGTATTTTTAATCTTTGTTGGAAGCTGCCCAGAGTGGCTGGGGAAACCCAGCCAGATGGGCGGGGTACAAATAAGTTGTTGTTGTTGTTGTTGTTGTTGTTGTTGTTGTTGTTGTTGTTGTTGTTGTTGTTTATTGCCCCAGCCAGTAGAGCTTACTTAATTGTTTGCCATTATTGTATTTTAAATAATTGGGTTGCCCTTCAATATTGCTAGGGCAGTTTGCAAATTATAATACAGTCGCACCATGGAAGTCGAACAGCTTATTTCCTGAACATTTTGGCTCCCGAACGTCGCAAACCTGGAAGTGACTATTCTCGTTTTCAAACTATTTTTGGTAGCCGAACGTCTGATGGGGCTTCCGATTGGCTGCAAGAGCCTCCTGCAGCCAATCAGAAGCTGCAATTTGGTTTTGGAAGTTGAACGGAATTCCGGAATGGATTCCGTTCGACTTCCAAGGTACGACTGTAATGAAATACAAACAATTGTAAAAGCGAAAGAATAGTACATAAGAGTAACAGAAAATAATATTGAAGATTTTAAATGCCCCCCTTTTAAAATTCCCATGTGATGAAAACTGCTCACCCACAGGCAAATCTCCCTGGCAAGATCTTTCCACAGTCAGGGTGACACCACTGAGAGGTTTTGTGTGAAATGAGTGCCTTATAGGAAGTCCTATTAACTTGTCATGAAGAGAAACTTTGTTCTTACTGTAAATGTTTCTCTTGGCAACACTATAAACGTCTCCCAATTGTATCCTTTTTTTTTAAAGCAAGTATTGCACCAGAGTAGATCCTACTTTAGTAGCAGATGTGGAGCTATCAGGGTTCGATAAGCATTTTTGCATAAATTATTGCATAAGCAAAGTTAATCATTATGTACAGGTGGTATGCCACCTGTTTAATTCAGTCTGGAACGGATCTGAATGTGGCGAAGCAAACTGAAGGAACCCCCCCCCCACACAATTAAAGTTGTACTTATCAGCCAAGTGAGCACAAATAACAATTCTGTTTCATTTATATCTGAAGAGACTTTGTGCAAAAAAAGAGAGAGGCTCATCTTCAGAAATGTCTTTAATATCTCACCTGTGGAGCTATACAGTTACGCTGAGATTGACAGGTGGTATCCACCCTTGCCTAATAAGAATTTTGTTGGCAGCATAAATTGAGGGCATTTTATAGCGTGTGATATTTTAGCTTTAATTCTGAAGAAATGTGTACTTAACCTCATCAATAATTGCTAATATGAAGGAAAGGCTTTATAAAGCCAAATTATAGGTGGAGTGTCAGTTATCAAATGAAACCTATTTTGTGAAGAAATATGCTGCTTACTAAAACAGATCCTTGAGACCTTCGCTAGCAGGTATACTGGAATCCCAATTTTGCTTGTGTTCTATTAGCATAATGGTTTTTGACTCTGTCAATGTGCAAAATTTAAGAAGTAAAAGAGAAACTAGCAGACAAGGGGAAAGGTGGGGTGGAATTGTTCAGAAGACACCTCCACTGGCAAGTGGGGAAATTATGCGTTGAAAACAAATTTTTGTATACATAATGATGCACTAGTGGTGCAGTGCCAAAATAGATTTGCTTCTCTCCTTCTTTAATTAATGTTCAGTCTGTGAAATATGGATGGTTTGAGGAGTAAGAAATGAAAAATGCAGGTGGGGTGTGCGTGTCAGTTTGTGTATGTAAATTCAGACATGCGATGGATGGATGTTGTTGTTCAGTCGTTCAGTCATGTCCGACTCTTCGTGACCCCATGGACCAGAGCACGCCAGGCATGCCTATCTTTCACTGCCTCCTGCAGTTTGACCAAACTCATGCCAGTCGCTTCAAGAACACTGTCAAACCATCTCATCCTCTGTTGTCCTCTTCTCCTTGTGCCCTCCATCTTTCCCAACATCAGGGTCTTTTCCAGGGATGGATGGATTTACCTATGTAGTGACAAACTCTATTTGGGACTAGTGCTGCAAAGTTCTAACCTGCCCCCCCCCCAATAATAATGATGATGGGCTTTTAAAACAGCCAGGCTAATATGCAAGAGAAATCACCATGTGTATAACACCAAAAATATTTTTTTAAGTTCCCCTAATTTGCCGAAGAATTGATGCTTTTGAATTATGGTGCTGGAGGAGACTCTTGAGAGTCCCATGGACTGCAAGAAGATCAAACCTATCCATTCTCAAGGAAATCGGCCCTGAGTGCTCACTAGAAGGACAGATCCTGAAGTTGAGGCTCCAGTACTTTGGCCATCTTTCCCCTGATGTTGGGAAAGATGGAGGGCACAAGGAGAAGGGGACGACGGAGGATGAGATGGTTGGACAGTGTTCTCGAAGCTACTAACATGAGTTTGGGCAAACTGCGAGAGGCAGTGAAGGATAGGCGCAGGCCCGTCTTAGAGGGATCAGCCGTCCAACCATCTCGTCTTCTGTCGTCCCCTTCTCCTAGTGCCCTCCATCTTTCCCAACATCAGGGTCTTTTCTAGGGAGTCTTCTCTTCTCATGAGGTGCCCAAAGTACTGGAGCCTCAACTTCAGGATCTGTCCTTCCAGTGAGCACTCAGGGCTGATTTCTCTAAGGATGGATTAGTTTGATCTTTTTGCAGTCCATGGGACTCTCAAGAGTCTCCTCCGGCTCCATAATTCAAAAGCATCAATTCTTCGGCGATTAGCCTTCTTTATGGTCCAGCTCTCACTTCCATACATTACTACTGGGAAAACCATAGCTTTAACTATATGGACCTTTGTCGGCAAGGTGATGTCTCTGCTTTTTAAGATGCTGTCTAGGTTTGTCATCGCTTTTCTCCCAAGAAGCAGGCGTCTTTTAATTTCGTGACTGCTGTCACCATCTGCCGTGATCATGGAACCCAAGAAAGTAAAATCTCCCACTGCCTCCATTTCTTCCCCTTCTATTTGCCAGGAGGTGATGGGACCAGTGGCCATGATCTTAGTTTTTTTGATGTTGAGCTTCAGACCATATTTTGCGCTCTCCTCTTTCACCTTCATTAAAAGGTTCTTTAATTCCTCCTCACTTAGAGGACCCACAATAAACACAATAGGTAGGGAAGGTCTATTTTAAGGCCTGGGATTGCTCTTCTTGTACCAGCCAATGTTATGGGTTTCCCCTGCTTATCAAGGCTTGAAACCCTTTCCCAGAAAGTGTGCAAATCCAAGCAATTTAGGAAGTTTCTTGCATAAAATTCTCCTAAATGTCCTTTGATACTGGGAGCCATTGTACCCTAGCCTGACTGTCTCACTTGGACATAGTTCAGTTGGTTAAAGCACTGTGCTTATAATGCCAAGGTTGCAGGTTTGATGCCCCCCCTTTTTATTAAGTTCAAATCATTATACCCTTTGCTCAAAACTTAGCACTCCATAGATATTCCTGAATTGTCCCATTTAAAGCGAAAGGTATTTTAAGGCTGAAGTCATTGGCAAATTTAGGGCGCAGTTCAGTTGTAGAACATCTGCTTTACATCTCCCAGCATCTATTGGTTGGTTTAGGGGGAAAAATTGTATCTGAAACACTGGCGTGCCAATGCCAATCAAGGTCTTACGTCAAGGTCTTATGCCAAACACCTGCCCACCTGCCCTTTCTTAAGTTTTTGCTTTGGCCTTGTTCTGGACTTTGGTTGGCTGACTGTTTTGGAACAGGGGCCGGGTAGGAATTTTTTTCCACTTGGCGGATTGGCACTGACCATTTGGTTTTCACCTACCTCTTAGCAATCGTCACAACTTTGTAAGGTTTGGCGGTTAGACATTGGCTTAGTGAGGTGTTGGGGAGGGGAGGTGCGGCCATCACCTGCCCCTCCAGGAACCAGGGTATTCTGTTAAAGGAATCCATGGGTCTGGATTTTGTCCGAAGTCCGCTTGAGGGGCTAGGACCATGCCAGGACCCAGCAGAAACCCTGGGGTGAGCTTCAGTTGGTTGCCATCAACAGAGCTCCCGCTTTTGGTGGTTGACCCTTCCAGACTCCCTGCAAGGCGGGCAGGAATCAGATATAGTTTGCCAATGCCTAAGCCAATGCCACTCACATTCTGTATTCAAAAAAGTTGTGGCCTAAATTTGCCCATTAACATTTAAACTAAAGTATTGTGTCAATGTGTTTTATTATTCTGGGGGGATGTTCCGGGGCTTTGACGTGCAACACTAAGTTAGGTGGAATAAGACCACTTCCTATGTTCCTATGTAATACAATGGACACTGGGCCATGTTTTCTAGGAAAACATGGACAGGTTGGGTAAAACACAGAGATAACATACAACTCCAACATTTCTCTGATGAAAACATTTCCTTAATAATAATAATAATAATAATACCCCACCCAACATAATACAACATGAAACATTAAAAAAACCACTTCCCTATACAGGGCTGCCTTCAGATGTCTTCTCAAGGTTGTATTGTTACTTATCTCCTTGGCTTGGGGGTTATATAACTCCATACCCTCCAACATTTCTCAGATGAAAATAGGGGTGTCCTAAGGGAAAGTGGGATATTCCAGGATCAAATCAGAAACTGGGATGGCTTCTCTAAATCCAAGACTGCTCCTGGAAAACAGGAACACTTAGAGGGTCTGAGATAACTAAGAATATGACCAAGGAATGTGGCACTTGTCTATGTGATTGTCATCTTAGCGCTTCCTATTTCTCCCATCATTGCTTCTTGTCTAAATATTAACAGGTGAGTTTGCTTGCTCATTCATAGATAACCAGAACACACTTCTCCAGAAGTGGTTATTTAGCATGAAGACCTGTTTAATTGAAATCACAAATGTGACTAAGTTCCTGCTATGATGTGATCTGACATAAATGATCATAGGAAAAAATTGCCTCTTGCTGATCCCCACTATCTTACATCTCAACTTGCTGCAAGATTGAGGCAAACGGCACCAATTTACTGCTCCCAACTGCATGATAATGGACACTTTGCTGTGCACTCTCCCTTCATTACTGTACAGGTCAGGGCTGTTAACAAGGGGCTCTTGCCACTTTTGACAGATAGTCACTACCAAGATGAATGGCAGTAGCCACATGACCACTTAAGACTCTGCTTTCACTTTCCAGCACCTTTAGAGCACTTACTTAAAAAAAAAACACCACCCTCAGCTTATTTTTAACTCTTTATTAACTAGGAGGATCAATAGAATTCTGTTCAAACTGACCTGTAATTCTTTTAAAATTTAATTGAACAGAAAGCTCCACGTACATCTTCTCATTTCTCTCAAGCCTGTAATAATAGATTTGTTTAAATGGTGGAATTAAAAGCAACACATGCTATGTTACCTAAGAATTACTTGATATTTTACTGATGGCAGAATGACACGCTGCATGTACTGCCATTATTGTTTTTAGGGACAGGTTTGTTTTTAATGGAATGCAGCCACTGAGGCTGCAATTTGAAGGGAGAAACTATGGGGGATGGGGATAAGGGCTTATTAACCTTTCCCCCTTGGGCTATTTTCCTGCCAAAAATACACACCAACTGCTTTTACCTCAGCTCAGGAGATGGTATGGGGATTCATATATTCCCCCCAGTGGATGTAAAAGCACTGTGTGTGTGTGTGTGTGTGTGTGTGTGTGTGTGTGTGTGATGTTTAGGATGGGTATACACACAGTACACCTGAATACATGGCTTCCATCAAAGAATCCTGGGAACTGTAGTTTGCCCCTCACAGAGCTACATGTCCCATCACCCTTAACAAACCTCAGTTTCCAAAATTCTTTGCTGAGAAGAAATGTTAAGAAGCCCTTCTCCTCGGTTCCAGCCCCCTCTTTCATATTTCACACTCAGCGGTGACATTTGTGGTGTAAATCAGCTTCTTATAACCAACATGCTTAACTCTAATTCGTGCATGAAGAGGTTAAGACCATAGAGTAAGCTGTCCTGTCAGGCTTAGCTAGGTCACACCCTCTCACATGGGGAAGAAGGGTTACCAAATTCTCCATTCTCTCTCTTTTCCACCATGTGAACTGACCAATAAGGATGTCTGGGCTGGTTGCTCCAAGCCCAGACCACATGGCTTAAGCAAGCAATCTTTGTGTTTCTATACAAATAGTTTAGAAACCTTTGCCATTTTTGAAACTAAGTTGTAGTGCCTGTCTTTTCTTGCTGCTGTATGGAAAAGCACATGAATCTGACCTTTGAAGAGTTTGTAAGTAAACCATTTTTAACTTATTAAACATGCTAAGGGAAATGAGTAACTTTCGAAGTGATTAAGAATATTTTAAAGGTCTAGCAGTCTATATTTCCATGCTTTACTTTGCTGCATGGTTTGTGATTTTAAATCTCTCTCACCAAAGAGTACTTGCCCCAAACCTGAATCTAGGCATCCATGGAATTCTCCTTTTATTCTTTAACAACCAACCAACCAACAATATTCTGTACCAAACAAAAGTTTGATCAAAAAGAGTCATGAACCTAATACCCACTTCCATCAAGTGTCTTTCTCTTTGCCAATCATTTTTCACAAATGAGTGTAAGGAACTGAATATATTAAAATTAAATTTTCTGTTTTGCATTTCCAGTTGCTATACTTTAATTCATAGGCTATATAATAGCAACTATGAGCTCACAGGCAGAATATGGCGCAGGAAAGGATGCAGAAGTAGCTCTCAGGGCAATACTCTCAGGGCAATCCCTGTCATAAGGCAAAATAAGGTGACTGCTTCAGGCAGCTGATTTAGAGTGTAATGAAATGGCAGCAAATTGATACTTGCTTATTTTATTTTTATTGTGCTTTTACTCCCAAGAAGAGATGCTTGTGGGATTTCCTGACTTAACTTTTGATACTGTCTCGCTTAACTTGGGGAGGACCACCATTTTCTGCCTCAGGCAACAAAATAACTTGGGGTGACCCGGATACTGTGCATGGAAGGATAGGGGGCGGGTATTGCTCCTTTCTCTCCCCAATTGGCATTTTTAATTAAAGTGAGGTAATGTTCATGCTGGCTGAACTCACAAAAGTTAAACTGGAAAGGGAAGGGTGGAGGAATTGTGGGAGGCGGAGAGACCTTGTATACAGTTGCCTGGCAACCACACAAGCATCCCTTATTGCTTCCTGATTAACAGGACACATTAAATGTAAGTGCCAAGCAGCCTGATTTCTCCTGTTTCCCCCTTTCCCTCCTTCTGCTTTAATCCTTATTACCCCAGCTAGATGTGACCAGACAGAGGGAGAGATGTGGTTGCTGCCATGTCTGTGGAAAAGCTGGGGCCCAAACAGGGAAATTATAATGCCTTCCTACTCTTCCCAACAGCCACTTCCCCATAAATATTCAACCCCCCCCCATGGTAATTATTGTTTTTCTGCCAGGACTGGGCTGAAACCTCAGCTTCTCTATCAAATGCCCCCCTCCTTCCAATATCTGTCTGTATACTGCCCTTCACCCAAAGATCCGAAGGCAGTTCACAACAGAAAAATGCAAAGTGAAAATGCAAAATACACAATAAAACAAAAATAAAGCAATAACCACCCTTCTACAAGCTATTATTATTATTTATTACCTAGCAGACTACATTCCCCAGGTACATAAGTAGGCCAATCTTTAAGATTTTCTGAGGAGTTCCACAACCAGTGAGTGGATTGTCACTTGATGATAATGCAGAAGTGGGCCTTCTCAGTGCTAGCCCCCATCTTCCAAAATGCCTTCCCTTGGGTAATTTGTGAGGTGGAGACAGTAATGGCCGTTAAATGCCTCTTAAGACTTCTCTGTTTACCCAAGCAATTTGGTCTCCCAACTCTTTATTTTTATTTTATTTCTACAGTCCTCAGTTTTATTTGTGACGTCCAGTTGCATTTTGTTTTTAATCTAGTTTTTAGGACATTTTATTGAGTGTTGTATTTTTACTGTCTTTATGTTGACTGCTTGGAGACATTTTTATTATATTTAGGAGTATAAAATTTAAACAAACAAATAAAAACCTGTATACATGGATATTTAGGGGTAAGAAACTCAGAAATACGTACATTTCTTGGTGGGTAAAAGCAAGAATCTAGAAATGCCCATGTTCCAGTGCAGGGCTGGACATAATATCTGTATGGGCCTGGGCAACGAGCAGTGCCCAGCCACCTAATATTTCAGACATGGCAGCAACATTCTCATCTTTATTTAGTGACACTTGCATTTCCCCAGATATAGTCAGGTTTGTCTGGGTTTCAGGATTGGTGCATAACATACACACACGTAACCAAACACTTCAACTGTTCTCTTCTGATGTGTGTAGATGGTGACCAGCCCACTATGATTTTGTCTTCTCTCCATTCAGGCATTCTCTAAAACAAGAATAAATGGTGATTCAGTGATGAATCATGAGTTGAACTTTCCCTCCAAATAAAATATTTTAATATGGTAAACAGCACTTTGCACTGCTCCAAATTGCATGGTGTCCCCCCCCCCAAATTCGCCGTCACCGTGCTGCCAGGCAAGGGATGTCTAGAATGAGGAATTAACTCTTTATTATTAGAAGCACACTTACAAGTTATAAAAAGGAAGGTCCATCGATCCTAAGTCTCTCAGCTACTTCTAGGTGTGCACCTGATGAGGCAGTTGCCACAACAGAGAGCTCCCTCCCACCTCTTCGTATGTATCTCCCCCACCTGAGCTGCGCACAAACAGGCAAAGACTACATTTGCGTGTAACCTGTTTCTGCTTCTTCCGCTTCAGTCCTCGCCTGGTCCTGGGACCAGGGCCATCTTTACCCAGGGGTGCAAGGGATTCGGGGCACCCAGGCGCTGAATTCTGGGTGGTGCCAGGTGCCCACCGCTGAAGCTGCCTAAGCTCTTAACTATTTACCTGTTATGAAAGAATAAATAATTTTGATCATGCTATAAAAACAAAATACATACATACCTAGGTATTACCGAAATGTATACCTACTGTTTCACTAAAGGAATTTTGACTTTGTGTGCTCATTTACCAAAGACACGCCACGCCAGCGGCAGCGCTTGTCATTCTCAATGGTGGCGCTTGACTCAACGACGGTGCTTGTCATTCTCAACGGTGCCGTGCACGCGAAATTAACTTTTACATCAAAATATTATGTTACGTATTGTATTGAGCTGCGCTGCTGTGCGGCAGTGGGGTCAGCGGCACCTTTGACACGACTGATGTTTCTCCTAAGTAGGTGCCTAAACAATACTTATAAGTTTAAGTGTGGTGGTGTTGTATACTTATGTATACTTAAGTATACAACTAATCCAGAATGCGACAGCTAGACTGGTGACTGGGAGCGGCCGCTGAGACCACATAACACCGGTCTTGAAAGACCTACATTGGCTTCCAGTACGTTTCTGAGCACAATTCAAAGTGTTGGCGCTGACCTTTAAAGGCCAAATGGCCTCGGCCCAGTATACCTGAAGGAGCGTCTCCACCCCCATCATTCTACCTAGACACTGAGGTCCAGTGCTGGGGGCCTTCTGGTGGTTCCCTCACTGCGAGAAGCCAAGTTACAGGGAACCAGGCAGAGGGCCTTCTCGGTAGTGGCACCCGCCCTGTGGAATGCCCTCCCACCAGATGTCAAAGAGAACAACAACTACCAGACTTTTAGAAGACATCTGAAGGCAGCCCTGTATAGGGAAGCTTTTAATGTTTGATGGACTACTGTATTTTAATATTTTGTTGGAAACCCAGCCAGATGCGCGGGGTATAAAGAATATATTATTATTAGTGTTTTGTAAATAAATGAGAAAATAAAAAAGTTTGTTTCTTTTCCCTCCCTTCTTTAATAAACAAGAGATAAGGCGTAAGCGTGGTGTCTGACATAAGCATAATACAAGTTAATTTGGGGGCTAAACCCAAATTTGGGGGTGCTAGGCGGATCTTTGCATCCCGGCAGCGCATATGCTAAAGACTGCGCTGCCTGGGACAATGGAGCAGGAGAAGGAGGTGTGGAAGACCTTAACTCTACAGCAGTGTGAGCTATCTCTCCCTCCTCCTGCACCTGTGCATCACGCACCAATCCTGCAGCTTCTCTTGCCTCTTGTCTCCTGGTTGTTACAGGCTCCCCCAGTTCACTGATCCCTTATTCCAAGTCCGTCTCCAACCCCCCTTCTCATGGTGCCCTCTTATCAGTATCCAGCCACCACTCACTCCTAAGTGTCCTTCCAGTCCCTGACATCCAGGTACTATTGTTTCATGACTATACAAGTGTGGAGAGGTTTTGGCCCTCCAGATGTGGCTTGCATCATCCCTGGCCATTGGCCATGCTTGCTGGGGCTGATGGGAGTTTTACTTCAGCAGCACCTGGAGGACTAAAGGTTCCCCACACACCTGTATATAAAACATAGACTGTTAGTATGATCCTAAATTTACTCAGAAGTGAATCCTATTGAATTTAGTAGTGCTTACTTCCATGTAAGTGGGGGTACGATTTCAGCCTAATTTTCATATAGTTGTTTGCTTAGCAGGAAGTCTTTACTTATAAACTGAAAATGTAAGAAATGTCCGTCCCCCCCCCCGTTTATTAATTAATTTATTTTTTAAAAAAATACATCTTTTTGTGTTTAAAACAACAAATTTCAAAGAGTTTAAAATATATGGCTACTCTGTACCTGCAGCCTTTGGAGTTTATAAAAGATTGTCACTCAGTTTACACACAATTAATTTTTTGCATGGCTACGTGCTTAATTCTTGATGAGTTACTAAGCTTTACTCTTGACAAACAGTCGAATTATGTGGTGAGAACTGTTATTAGATTTACACTGCATTGTCTAATTTGCTTTGCCTCATGAAATTAGATGAATTATTAAACACATAATCTGTTATTCCCTATTAAAATTAATTGATTTTCATGTCAGCTTAAAACTAATGAATTGTCTAGGGATATTTTCATAAACTGCATCATGTAACAGGAAGACTATTTTATTTCCCATCCTTTCTGCTAATGATCTTGTACAGAACGATGCTTTGTGAGCTTTCAAGGGAGAGTAAAAGCATAATTACTCTTATACAGCACCCCACCCCCTTCCTCAATTGATTACCACAATACTTGCTAACATCATGGACGTGTTTAATATAGTAAAATGTTGAGTAAAATCATTGTTCAGTTATACAAAACAGAAAACCAGGGGAAATGATTTAGAATCCCTGCCCAATTAAAGTGAGAATTTTATCCTTTTCACTCCCCTTGACCTTAAAAATTACATTTAATAAAATAAATTAAAACTGTTAGCCACACACCTCTTTCAGAGCCTCATCTGCACTCCAGTACATACAGAAAGGATATGCAGGAGTACTGTTCCCATTTCATTCAATGGAACATCTTTATGCATGAAGGAATGCGCTTGATTATTTGCTTCCTCCATTTAAATAAATGGCCAAGGCCATACAGACAGGTAGTTCCATGTATGCCTAGTGGAACTTCCATGCCTCTTCCTATGTGATATCCGGGGCAAGAAAGTCTGCAGTGTCATGCACATTCTGTACAGGAACCACCTCCATGACTTCCAAGTGAACTTGTATCCTCATTTTCTCTGATGAGGCCAAGCGAGAAGCAAGTTTCCACACATGGCCTCATCAGATGAGGACTTCTTGATAGGAAAGTGAAGAGTAGTTCTTGAGAACCACAAGGGGGAAGAAACTGCATGGAAGCGAGTGGTTGGTCAGAAACAGAACTGTGCCTTAATATCTTTCCAGTGAGGGTGGCTTTGAGGATCCTGACAGAGAACAGCTACAGAAAGCTCAACTAAGTCCAAAGGAAGACTCTCGGCCTTTCAGGGAAAGAAGTGGCCCAACCACTGCCAGAGGAGCAGGTGGAGAACCATGGTGATGACTGGTTATTCCCAATTGTGCTGTGCTAAGTTTGCTGTCTCCCCAGTCTGCAGATCCAGGTTGTGATGCCCAACTTGCCCAGACCTATCATATGTTGTTCGTCCATGTGAGAATAAATGACACCACAGCTGTGAATAAGATATTCCAGGTATAAAGGCACACGAGGTGGGGACATGAGGTGTTTTCATCAGTTTTGCAGGGAAGGAATGGCTATGTGGATGGTGTTGATGGGAGAAGTTCTGTTGCTGGAACCAGAGCCACAAAAGTGCTTCCCAAAGAGTAGGAAATCTGTGTTTGGCAGAAGCATGGCAAACCTGACAAAGATAGCGTTAAATTCAATCCTATGGGCGCTTGAGACAAAAGCCTGAAGGCAGTTAGAAAGGTAAGCCCTAAAGTTTGAGACTAAGAAGCTAGCTGAGCTCAAATTAGTTCGCTATGTCTTATTTTTTGTTTGCTTTTATATTTCTGCTACTGGCATCATTTGGTACCCAGAGTATTTTATGTCATCAAAACAAACTCCTTATCACAGCCACTCTGCCTTTCCATGCAACACTATGCAAAATCACCACCATCAGAGATTTTAATATCTCTAAGACCTATGGCACTGCAATTGAGTGACAGTCCCTGGAGCAGATAATTGACATAATAGCATCTCGCGGTTTTGAAAAAGCTTATAATGGCACAATATTCTATACATGTCTTCCCTGAAGTAAATCCTACTGAGTCCAGTGGGTCTTACTCCCAGGTAAGTGGGCATAGTTTTAACTTTCTACTGGAATAAATATTGCAAATTGTAAGTAACTGGCATTCGCCCGAGTTAAATAATCCATGTTGTTTATTTTTCTTACTGATTGTTCCTTTTTTTTCATACATAGGATTTCTGCTTCCATTAATAACCAAAGAATAGGAGAGCGTCCTAACTTGACTTTTAATAAATTTATTTCTCAGTGAAAGAAATTCAAAGTAGACCTTTAATATATCACAGTGACATGCTCCTGCTTAGCCCCTAAAACTTCCACACAAGAAAAGTTGAAAACATGCATTTTATTACTATTGTTACAGGGGAATAAAGCAAAGCCTGCAAATATATAAAAATAATAGTTATCATGAAACATTAAAGCACTTCAGACTTTCATGACCCATAATCTCAATTGACGATACCTCTTTTCTTGTTCCCTAAACTAAGAAAATAACCGAAGCACAATCTTGCCATAGTTAAGCATTTTAAGCCCAATTCATTTTAAGAGGAAAATACAGCCTTGTGCTTCATTCTCCAGTTTAAATCCACAGGATGTAAAGGTGCTTAACTGGAAAAAGAACTGCAGGGTGCTATATCTGAAATGTAATGGAGAAGACAATCATTTTTATCACCATGCTCTCTAGATGCAACCTTCTCTTTTCTCTATCAGTGTCTCTGTTTCCCAATCTATTTCCCAATCTATTCTATGCAGTCTCTTTGAACTGGCCATAAGACCTGGCCCCAGCTTAGTTTATTAACTGAGATTGCCTTATCCCAGAATATTGTAGCAGTGAAGAAATAATAATAATAATAATAATAATAATAATTATAATTATACCCCACCCATCTGGCTGGGTTTCCCCAGCCACTCTGGGTGGCTCCCAACAGAATATTCAAAGCACAATAAAACATCAAACACTAAAAACTTCCCTAAACAGGGCTGCCTTCAGATGTCTTCTAAAAGTCAGATAGTTGTTTATTTCCTTGACATCTGATAGGGTATTCCACAGGGCGGGCACCACCACCAAGAAGTCCCTCTGCTTGGTTCCCCATAACCTCACTTCTTGCAGGGAGGGAGCCGCCAGAATAATAATAATAATAATAATAATAATAATAATAATAATAATAATAATAATAATGTAAAATAATGATAATAATAATTTTACATGTCACCATAGGTGGTATAGATTTATCACTTGTTTGGAAGAAAACCCATGCTAAATTCTACTTCGCCTTGTAAAACTATGGAAAACGCTAAGCTAAGGAGAAATCGGACTGAAAGTTATATTGTTTGTTCCATGTTTCCCGCTCTATACATTACATGGGGATGTGGGATCCAGCCACCCAGACGTGCTCTGGCAGTACTTCAATAAGTCCAGAATTTAGGGTATCAGTGATTTATTAGCAAGAAACAAGCCTGCTGGGACATAATCTGGGTGTATGAGCAAGGTCCATTGCAGGGGCCCTCCAGTGAATACATGTCTGCAGAAACCCCGTGTGAGATGTACTGCAAGTAGCGATATAATGGCATTAGCCAATGCAGGTATACCCCCAATTCCCAATGTATGTGCTGGCACAAATGGATTATAATGATGCATGGGGAGGCCAGTTGGTTTGAGAGCTATTCAAGCTTAATTTTTTGAAGGCTGCTGTGAGTGACAAGTGAGTGGTTTATCAGGTGAAGATGCTTCATTGATGTATAGTGGCACTTCATGAAGGCAATCATTTCTCCTACTCTCTTCCCCAGTTTGTTCTGGTGATTATAGTTATCTATTATCACAGGCTGGCATCAGTGCGTTGACTTCACAGTTAGGGAAGGGTTACTGCACCATAATTCTCAGCATGCCTGAACAGTGCTACTGGGGTATGGAGAAGATGGAAGGTACTCTAGAGTACTTAGAAAATATTATGTGAGCCTAGTTCTGAAATATAGAGGTTAAATTGCAGGGTCTGAATCCAGGTGGTGTTTTTTTTGTATCTAGGTTACTAAGAACAATATTATCAAGGTTTCCTTGGGCATCTTAAAGACTGCTATATTTACATAGAGGCATATTCCTCATTTGGAAGAGAAAGCAGGCTATAAATTGAATTATTAGGTCCAGCTCCGAGGGCCTTCTGGCGGTCCCCTCACTGTGAGAAGTGAGCTTACAGGGAACCAGGCAGAGGGCCTTCTTGGTAGTGGCGCCTGTCCTGTGGAGCGCCCTCCCATCAGATGTCAAGGAAACAAACAACTATCTGACTTTTAGAAGACATCTGAAGCCAGCCCTGTTTAGGGAAGTTTTTAATGACTGATGTTTTAATGTATTTTTAATGTTTTGTTGGAAGCCGCCCAGAGTGGCTGGGGAAACCCAGCCAGATGGGCAGGGTATACCGTAAATAATAAATTATTATTATTTATAAATTATCATCAAAATAAATTGGTGTTTAAAGTGACACAGAACTCCTTGTTGTTTTTCTACAACTGTCTAACATGGCTACCGCACCAGAATAAAATAATATGGCATGATATGAATAAGGAAACAAAAGAATGAAAGCTAAAAGGGAATATAAAACCATGACAGGAGGTCCAACTCTCCCCAATAAGACCACCTCTTTTGTATTTAGACAATTACAAGTATGACAAAGAATGTGAACATATGTGTTTGAATAACTCAATTTCCTGAGAGCTATTGTGATTAGTCAGCCAATCAATGCCAAAGTGCCCATTCACCGTACTATGTGGATTCCCCCCCCCTTTGGGTTTTGTTTTTAAAAAGTGAAGTCCATACACGTGAAATTTAATCCGCTTTTTTGAAGCGAAGGGATTTTGCATTGTTCCTAATAGGTGACTGCAACTCCACCTCTGTGTACAATACAACCAGTTTGTCAGGAAGAAGCGCTGTAGCATATAAAGTTTTATGCCAAGCAAAGTGGAATGAAAATTGGCCACCTGCATATATTTGAACATTAAACAGCGAAGACGGGGGAGAAATGCTCGTGTGAGTGGCAATCACAATGAATATATGGTAGAAAAACAGGGATAAAACTTTAAACCTCACAAATGTAAAATATACTGAATTGCAGCTCTCTCTTGCACCTTCACCCCCAAATGGCCATACACACCCAGCTGCATAAGCTTGCAAGGAGAACAAAGACTGCTATAAATATTCCAAAAAGCCAATAAAAAATAAAAAAAAACTAGGAGTGGTTAGTTCTCCACTGTAATGGGCTACAATAAAAGCTTTTATTGTTAAGAGAGTTACTTTACTAAGAGCTGTATGAAGAAAAGCTGAATGAATGTGAAAAAATTGCATGCAATAACCTGAGCCGAAAGATGATTATCAGCCCTTGAGTTCTGAGCTTTTGAGTGAGTGGGTATGCTGTTAGAAGATTGCTGTTATGGTTAAAGAAAAGCGTGTTTTGTACTTCTCTCCCACCTCCAGGAGTCCTGAAAGTCAATGTATGCTTTTCCTCTGCCTTTGTACATTTATACTGAATATCACTTGTAAAGTTTAAGGGCCTGATATTGCAGCTCTGTCATCACTAAATCTTTGCACATTTATTCTCAGGGCTATTTTTGTAAGACCCAAAGGTTCGGCCCTTTCTCTCAGATAACAGGAAGCCGCTACATCTAGCTTTTCATATTGTATTCTGAGTGCTTTATGGAATATTACATGCAAACATGTCTACAAAAATAGGGATGGCCATGTTTCCTAGAGAAAACCACTTTTGGATTGGCAATTTGGAGCAAAGAAATACAAGGGGGTGGGGGCGAGGATATGAATCCTTTCTTTTGCCACTTTTCTACCGCTTCCTTTCTCCACAGGTTTTCCAGTGCACATGCTTGCTTAGCCTGACATACATCTGTGTGTGTGCAAGAGAGAGCAGATTGGGAGAAGCTGCGACAGAAAAAGCTTAAGCGCTGCTCCCATAATTTATCTCCTCCAAAATTGCCCCTCCCAAAGTAGCTTTTCTGTAATAAAAAATAAGCATATAACATTAAGTTCTGCTCTTAATGTATGCAAAATGTTGTAGTTATTGTCTCTCGGTTACTGCGAAGGGGAGTTCACTATTAGTTCAGTTGAGTTTATGAGCTACATTTGGTGGAACACAGTCCATAACAATGTGATGTCATTTTGTGAACATTTTATAAAGGGAGAATCAGTGCCAGGAC
This sequence comes from Lacerta agilis, assembly GCF_009819535.1. Classification (NCBI taxonomy): domain Eukaryota; kingdom Metazoa; phylum Chordata; class Lepidosauria; order Squamata; family Lacertidae; genus Lacerta; species Lacerta agilis. Next base: position 23,848,491 of record NC_046323.1, read on the forward strand.
ACTTCCCTGTCTAGGTTTACCTGGAAAGTTCATAACTTGAGGGGAAAATGTGAGAGTCTCCAATGCCAGAGTCTCCGATGCCAGGTCCACAATGATGGGCAGCCTGATCCATTGTATGCTTCATTGTGATCATTTCTTACCATGTATACTAAATCTACTTAGTAAGTGTTCACAGGATTGAAGCATGGCCATGCTAATAAACTTTGAATGTGGAACATTTACCTGTTTTCCCCAAGATGAAAGTTTATATAGCGTGTTCTCCTTCCTAGAGAGCACGTGTTGCGGTTGGGGCCTAGCAAGACACCCTGCTGAAGTTTTGGGGAGGGATCTAATCAGATAGCTAGGGTACTGATAGGGGCCGATGCAGTTGTTGGGGAGATTAGCATGTTGCAAAGTTTGATAGACAGGTCAGGGGTTATATATACTGGGTGTTCTTAGTAACTGCCCCTCTTTGCTGCGTGCATCGGATCTCCCACCCGTCCCCCCCCCCTTGGTATAGGTGTGCGCTTTGACCTTGCTATTGCCTGTCATGGGGTCGTCTGCTTTGACAGGGGCCTAGTAGGAATTTTCCCAATTGGCAGATTGGTTTTGGCCATTGGGCTTTCGCCTACTACATAGCAATTAGTCACAACTGTAAGGTTGGCGGTTAGGCATTGGTTATTTAAATGGATTGCGGGAGGGGAAGTGGTTGGCCGTGCCTGCCCCTCCAATGCTGCTGCTGCGCAGGGAATTCCGTTAAAGGAATCCAGGGGCTCTCCATGCTTGTCCGTCCCTTGGTCATGGGTTAGGGCCACGCAAGGGCCCCTGGGAACATTAAGGGAGAGGGAGGGTCTTGGTCGCCCCGTCCCCAAAATCCTCTCCCCAAAGTGTTTTCTCTCTTGCTGTCTTCCACCAAGCAGTTGGAAGTCAGCCTGTCCCCTAGATGGGACATAGTCAAACCAATGCCTAAGCAACCACTCACATGTTGTAATTTAATAAAACGGTTGTGGCCAAATTTTTATGCCATTAACCTTAACAAAATTTCTGTGTCTGGTGTGAATTACTTGGGGGTGGGCTTGAGGACCTCTACACGCAAAGAAGAGGCTGCATATAATTTGGGTGTATCTACAACTACCCTAGACCTGCTAACAAAATTCCATTAGAAAGGTGAAGCCATAAAGCCACCAACAGTTTCTTGGGTACAGAGATTAAAGTCCCAAACTGAGAGACTAGGGAGCTCCACCATACTTAATTCTAAATGCAGTGCTCAGTTGTTTCAGTAACTTATTGGCTTATGTCCCTGTACATAAGATCAAAAACAAAACCCACCACCAATCAAACAAACAGGGTGTTTACCTTTGGGCTAGGGGTGAAGAGAACAATACTGTGTAATTATCTTTACCTTTGGATACACAGGAAGAGCTTGGATGTTGTGCTAACAGGTAGATAGCAAATGAGATGACTGGTACTGCACATACGATGATTGAGGACCAAGGCAGTTACAAGCTTGATACAGTTACAACATCATCAAGCTCTTAAACGTTGTTCATGCAACTCTCATTTCCCCTTTGGCTAACTTTCCTCACCATTTAAAAATTTGGAGATGATCTATATGTTGGGGTAAAATAGAATGCACAGCAGCATTGGGCTTCCTGAAATCAGATATTTCCCCATTAAATGCTATAACTGTTTTTATAGAAGAGGGTGGACCAACTTCTATCACTAATAGCAGGCAGGAGTATATATTATATACATAAAGACAGCCATACACATGGCTAATCCTGCTGAGACTTGTAGATCCTAACTCTGCAAGTTTTCCTTAACTCATACCCCTTAATTGCTAGAAGAGTAAACTATTGGGATCACTTCCTGCCATATACCTGTAAGAAATCTTCCCTGTTGCTACCACAGCTTGTATCTGGGCTATGGGGCCACACTAATGGATTATTTTTAATGGTGACTTTTCCCATTTCAGCCATCTGTATAAGGTCCTGTTATCTATCTGGCAGACTGTGATTACCACAGTTGCAACAAGCATTTAACACTGTGAAGAGGATGTTATTATAATGAAGTTGAGGATCTCTGACAGCAGACCATAGGCAAGACTTAACAGCAGCAGGGGTGACTGACCAGAGTGAATCAAGCTGTTCTGAGAGGTGTGTGCGCTACGTTTTTGTTCTATCAGGGCTCCTGTACCACTGAAAGCCCCATAGTTATACATGTGGTTCTGCCATACTTAGCTTCGAGATGCAGTGATTGTGAAATATGCCTCTTACATCTGCCATGAAGCTTTCAAGAGCCCTGCTAGAAAAAGAAGGTTGTGTAAACCCCAGGGACTGGGCAGGACTGGCTCCAGATTTGAGGGGGATCTGTGCAAAGTGCCCCTATGTGACATCATTGGGATCCTTTGTCCTATAGCAGCGGTCCCTGATAGGACGCCGGCAGCTAAGGATGTTATGTGCTGGTGGTGCTGGGTCTGCATGTGGGAAAGAGGAGGAAAGAGATTCAGTAATTATGGGGGATAGCATGAATATGATTGTATATTTTGGCAGATAACATTGTAGCAGTTGATTGCACTGATTCATGGAAGAGTTGGTAAAGGGAAAACAGTAGACCTAAAACACAGAAAGGAAAGCTGTAGCATGTTGGACTACATAGGTCACTTGTTGAGCAACACTAAAATATTTTGTTTATTATGGGAATTTATTGAGTTTGGTTTGCCATAAGAGTTTCAGCTTCTAATTATGGTGTTTAGAAGACAATGGAGAGGTTTAAAATAATAAGAAAGCTGTGAAGGCTGCTGCGGTCTTACAAAGACAAAGGCTGGTTCTCTGTGTAGAGTATACATTTAACCTGTCAGCAAGCACAGGGTATTTTTTTTCAGGTAACATGCAAAAGGATGCATTATTAGCTATCAAATCAACCATTTCTTTCTCTGTGTTTGAAAGTAACTACAGTTAAAATGCTGCTTTATTAAATTATAAATTAAAGTATGCTGCATTGAAAATGGTTGCAGTTGAATTCTGTTGTACTGTGAGTCATTATGATGCTAAGTTAAAGGTTTCTGGAACATAATGAAATTCACACTTACATTCTTCATGCAGTTGCCATGGCCAATTCACTTGAAAATGAGAATTATAGAGAGAGCATTTCCTGGTCTTTGACCCTCTCTGAAGGAGTTTAAAAAGCAGGTTTTATGCAGAGCACCAACCCTCCTTCTCAAGCAAGTCAATTCTCAGAGTAATATTAGTAGTCTTAAAACACTTCAGCAGATTGAAAAGTATTCAAACACATCTTAACACTAAGTTCTAAAAAGTGGTCATTTGCCATCAAGGTAAGACAAAAGGCCTGACACTGATAATAGTGAAAAAGATTAGCTGGTAGAATTCTAGCATGTCAAACAAAAAGGTCACTTACAACAGCTCTCTAGATCCTTCTAGCAGAATGTAGGACCTGAGTTAATTAAATAGCTTATTAAATACAAACTACACACTAGTAAAAATGAATGATTGCTTATATTAGTGCCTAAGCACTAAAGGGATGAATATCCAGAGTAGATATTCTCATATGTCAGTTGTATAATTTGGATTGTTGAACTTGCCTTTGACTCAAATACAAGTTAAGGGTTTTTCTTCTTCTTCATTGTTTACTAACGGTTTGTCCTTAAATGTGTGTCTTTAATAACTCCCATCTATGATGACAGTTTAGCACTTCCCAATGATTTCCATGGGACCTAAAGTCACAATCCAACACAAATTTACTTAGGAGTAAGTCCCTTGTAGATCAATGGGATCAGATGCAATACAGTACTCATCTCTCCCACTGTAGTCAATAGGCCTCACAAATATTTAGGTTTCTGATGAGTTGAGATTGCAGCTTGCCCCCTTCTGGTTCAACACATATCTCAAAGGTTTCCTAAGAACTGAGTTGCAGATCATGGTGGAGCATTCAAAATAAGAGCTGTACACTGCACAGGGAGCCTACAAAAGTACACCAGGCTCTTTGCTTCCAAAGTTATGTTTCCCAACTCATTAAGGTGATGCAGGAGACGAGAGCTAGCATGGTTGTCCGTGCAATGCCTCATTGCCTGAGGTGTCTAACAGGGGCGGACTTTGATAATGTTTGATAATATGGTGCCCTGAGCGAGCCCAAAATTTGGTGCTGCCAAATAGATCTTCTCAGTTATGGATCTTCTCAATTTTGCGCCCCCTCAGCTCAGTGCCCTTTGCAGGTGAACTACCTAAATCGGGTTCTATGTTTAAAAAGGTAAAGGTAAAGGACCCCTGACAGTTAAGTCCAGTCACGAACGACTCTGGGGTTGCTGCGCTCATCTCACTTTACTGGCCGAGGGAGCCAATGTTTGTCCGCAGACAGTTTTTCCGGGTCATGTGGCCAGCATGACTAAGCCGCTTCTGGCGAAACCAGAGCAGTGCACAGAAACGCTGTTTACCTTCCTGCTGGAGCGGTACCTATTTATCTACTTTGACGTACTTTCAAACTGCTAGGTTGGCAGGAGCTGGGACCGAACAACGGGAGCTCACGCTGTTGCGGGGATTCGAACCGCCGACCTTCTGATCAGCAAAAGCCCTAGGCTCTGTGATTTAGACCACAGCACCACCCACGTCCCCCAGTGCTATGTTTAGAGTGCCTTAATAAGGTTATAACATCACCACCCTTGCCTTTATGATGCCAGAGAATAATAGGGACATCTGTGAATAAATTGGATTACTGTAAAAGAGCAAAATATAACAGAATTGCTGCCCCTTTATGAGCACTCTTTCATGTTCCAGCCAAATATGTATCCTTGCTGTGGGAGAATTGAAATGCAGCCCAAGGTGTATAATATAGATGTGGCATTATGCTGACAAAAGTGTCCTGATATGCATTTCTTTTGCTTAATCATGCTGAAAGCATAGTTGCATGGGCATAAATGATGGAACAATTGCACTCTTCAGAATTTATATGACATGATATTTAGAAAGTGAAATGAAATAAAGTGGCTGCATTTAGAAGTCAAAGGAGTGTCTGCATTTTTATTTTTATTTTAATATCAAACAGAGCTTGTCATTTCTTCTGAACACACAAACTGCGGTTAATATTAACTATGGTTTGTTTGAAACAAGTCAACTTCAAATTGTAAGTGGGAAAGCTGGCTTGTTTGATCAAACCATGGTTAAGATTAAATGCAGTTTGGGGTTCAGATGCAGTTTATCTAAACCGTAAGTGAAAGCTTCTGATTTCCTCATAGTTACTCTGGAGGAGGAGAGGAAGTGTGCGGACTGGAGAACTGTTGTAGTTTGTTTCCATCACAATAAACCATGGTTTATTATGACATCCAAACATAGCAGTTGCCTCTCAATCTTGACATCCCCTATAAATATGTGTGAAGGTGATCTCTTCCTCTTCCTCCTAATCCAGCCTTTTCATCTTCTCCATTTTTGCAGCTCTCCTGCATCAAGCAACCCTCTTGTATGTAGACCCTCATGTAAGCATTTGTCCCAGTCGAAAACCTTTTTAGTCTTGGTGGCTTGGCTTTCAGTATTTTGTGATGGACAGATGCCACATCACCAGAAATTAGAATATTCTTGAATATCCTGTGACTCACAACAGCACATTCAAGGCCTGAGGGAGAACCTGATATGGCAAGCTTAGTTAAACACAGTTGGGTGGGGGAAAGGTTCAAAGGACCCTAACAGATTCCAAGAATGTGTGAGAGGGGCTTGCTAACCCTCCTCTCCCTTGCTGCTCCCAGGAGCCATGCCTCTTGCCATTCATATTTGCCACAAACTCACACGTACAGCGCCTGTATGCAAGAGTGAATGACCCAATTATTGCCCCAACCTCGTTGTGTAAAGGAGAACTGCACACATAGAGCCTCTTCTCATGAAGAGTGTATGTCAGTGTGTGTGTGTCACATGGTGTATCAGTGGCAGGAGGCAAGGCTAGCTAGCCTGTCTGGTTTCCCCTCATGATGTCTTTTGAGTGCACGCAGAGACTTGTCTGGACTCTACTACCATTTTGAATAATAAATGATAGTTGTAGGGCAGAAGCACTCAGTACATTGAACACTCTAACAGTGATGGTAGTTGTTTATCTTAATGAAAATGCCTGTATCTCTTTTAATAAAATCCACACGTTAAAATGCTTCTGTCTTCCATAAGTGCATGTAGCAGAACAAACAATAAATTACTTTAGACACAATCCAATATCTCACTTCTGCACTTTTGCCTTATTATCTTTTTTCAACAACGCAACAAACAGACATATAAGTACGGGAAATAACACGACTTATTGTATTTAAGACTCATTGTATTTGGAACTAATTGAAAAGGTTAGCGACTAGTATGCTCAGAATAGGCAGTACATCTTAAGTTGCATTCAGCTAACCTTTCATCAGAGTAGACCCACTGAAATTAATGGACTTGAGTTAGTCAAGGCATTTCATTTCAATGCGCCTATTCTGAGTAAAAGTTAGTTGAGTGCAGCATTTCATTTCCATTTAATGTTGCCTATGGATATTATGAAAGGCTTTGCAGTTTCTCAATATACAGTATTGTAAAGTGATTCTTAATGATAAACTTTTACAGTGTGAATGCCTCTACAGCAGCTGTACACTGTTTGCTGTAAATATAGATTTTTGGATGCTAAAATGTACATTAAAAAAACAAATACCAAGGTTGCACCCTTACTCTGAGTTGATATCAAAGAATAGTATAAACTAGTATAGGGGGTTTGGAAGACCAAACATTTTATCCCTTCAAACATTTGAAATTAAGAAGACTTTTAAAAGCAGTGTGTATTGATTTTCTATTTGGAAAAAGAAAAAGAATAGGAAAAAGCACTGTACATGCTGAAGCTTTCCTTTGGATCTCAGCCACAGCCATCTCATAGTTCAATCAAATCCCCCTAAAGCTAATTTCCTACATTTATCCTGAAATGTCCTTTTGTGAATAATTATGCTGTGAAACGAGCATTTTTGGCAATGGAAGTTTGGAACAAGGAATTATTTAATATTTGAAGAACAGAACCCTAATCGCAATGATTTATGTAAAAAGTCAAATGACAGGTATTAAAACGGTAAGAAACGTTAACCAAATGCTGGATATTCTCCTGACTTCCTTTGACAGCATATGCAAAGTCAGTGTTATAGGCAGCTTTGCCTATTCAAATAAAAGAATCCAAAGAGCAAAATCACAATCCTGTGCGTACTTTTTTTCTTGGTGGAATAATTTAAAGTTTTTCCCATGTCCATTAGGCCCTTACAACCTAATCTCGCCTCTGCCAGTTGCTTCCATGGTGAGATCATTAAGTAAATTATTTTAAGATCAAACAGCCTGCAGTGACAATGGAGTTCCATGTAAGGTAAATGCTTCAAAGCCCCCTCCCCACCCTAGCCCCCTTTTCCTCCTCTCTCAAATTATAGCTCTATGGGCTATTCATCACCTCTCCATGGGGCTTGCCCCCACCATTACTTGGCTTTTTGCTGCAGGCTAAGGTAGCACTGCTAATTGGCCTTTGTAACAAAACTGACCTGTGGACAGGATAAAACTTGTTTGGAGCTTTAGAGACAAACATTATTCAAGGTTAAAAACACATGAATGCCATGGCTACGTCACCATAAAAGGGAGTGAATGAATTTCTTCCTCTGCAGCTCTTAATGTGAAAGAATGTGTTCACGTTGTGTCCATGCCAAATAAAAGCTCCTTCAGGTAGCTGAACAAGTCCTCTCTCTCTCTCTCTCAATCTCTCTCTCTCTCTCTGTTCCTCTCTCCCTCCACCCCCTCCCCTTTAAGGATAAGAAGGTCTATCATTTTCTTTATTTCTCTGGAGCCCCTCACAGTAAGGACCCCTTTGATCTGAGAGAAGAATGGTAGATGGAACAATTTAACTGCTCCATACAGGTGCAGGGAGTTTATTTGACAGGTTGTGGCTTTTATTTCTACCACATTAACTGTGTGCATACAAATAGGCTCTTGACAGATTTCGAGCAGGTAGGAGCTGAACAATAACAAAAAGAGCCTTGCACAAAAGCTAGGTACACCTGCGCGCAGATGGCACAATTTGAAAATGCTGAATAAAGACAGGTAAAGTCATTAAGTTTCCTGCTGTGAGTGAATTTTTACAACTTAGAAAGACAGCACATGGCCAGGAGAGGGGAGAGAAGCTGGAGCAAGTAAATAGCACATGATGCAGACAATCACCTCACACTTTAAAGCATCTCTTCTCGGTCTGAGTTATTTTAAAATAAATAACTCTTCTGCACGAGCGTTGTACGGTAGCACCTAAATTATATTGTCTATAACAGAGGAGTGGATAGAAGGGAAGAAGGAATGTGAAAGAAAGCATGTTCAAATCATGTTTACTCAAACCAGCACTTTTTTCAAAGGATGATTATCCGTGTGAATTATCTTACATTTACAGTTACTCATGATTGCAACTGGTGAAGTGAAAATGTAGCCTTTTAGCTTTGTAAGCTTCCTGAACCCACCCACTTTCCCTCTGGTTTTTCACTTAAGTGCAGTTAAAATGGCTTGAATAAGAAAAACACTGTTCAGTTGGCTACCATCTACAATAACACGTTGTGCTCGGAAGACTGGATGCTCGCTTATGGCATCTGCAAAGTTAATTTTGCACATATTTCTCCGCCGCCACCACCTCCACCTGTTTTAAGCCTTACTTTCCCCACCCCTTTTAAGGTGCAACCAAAAACCATCAATAAAATGTTTGCAAACTAGAACAATTAATAAAATATTCCAGAGTTGTAAAGCTTACTATGTTCTATTTATTCATCCAGTAATAGTTTGCTTTAAGGATTTCATCTGTATTTGTTAAAGAGAAATCTCTCCCATCTATTGTTTAAGGCAGAGAGTGGAAGGTGTAGCACAGACAGACACACTTTCTGTGGTTTAGACTTGTAGAGAAACATCAAATCAGAAGAGTGACATGTCTAATTTTCTTAGACAAAATACAATTCTCAGGAAGTAAATAAGATCAAGCATAGAACTGAAGGTTGATAGCTCTAACAATAGCTGTCAGCCCCTATCAGCAAGTGCAGGCATCTGCACAAAAGGTCAAAGTTAGACATGTTGTAAAATGTGGCTTTTTAATATCAAAATGGGTTTCCTGTCTTAATGTGGAAGCTCATGTTGAGGTCATGAGCTTTGTGAAATTCTATGAACTCTCTGATGCAGGTGTTAGCTCTACATAATATTAAAGGTTTCTTCTACATAATGTGCATATGATTACAATATTTGAGAGAATGCTTATTCGCATTTGCCAAGAAAGCTGATACCCTGACCGTACAGGCATCACGTGTAAAATAACCAGGTCTATAGCTTAAATAACCAGCTCAATAGCCCCATTCCTGATGTCACCATCCCATCCGCAGGCTCCACAATGTCTCTGTGTTGAGCAGGACATGTGAAAGGCAGTCGTTTTACATATCCCACTTAACATGCAGATACTGAGAAAGAGTAGACCACTTTTGGGTCATGGCAGGGTCCAGTTCTCTCCCCAATCCACGCAGTGTGGTCTGGGGTTTTTTGTTTTTTGTTTGTTTGTTGCTGTTGGTTTTTTGTATCATTGTTTTAGATCTTGCTATGATAGGTGTGGAAATTGTTCATTTGGTAGTGTTTTATTTATTGTTTATGACTACTTTTGTTATGTGGTAGTTATGTATTTATTCATGTTGTAAGCCATCTTGAGCATGGTTTGAACTGTGGAAAGGCGGCATACAAAAAATAATAATTATGTATGCATTTTATGCCTGATGCATTCATGAATCTTTTTTGTTGACAAGTATAGGGACAACCAGGATTGGTTAAGTGTAGCCAGTTCTGGCCAGAGGTTCAGATAGATAGATAGATAGATAGATAGATAGATAGATAGATACTTTATTGTCATTGTACATAGTACAACGAAATTGAATGCCATCCCACATTTACAGCCACATATATGCATTTATGTGACACGGGTGGCGCTGTGGGTTAAACCACAGAGCCTAGGGCTTGCTGATCAGAAGATCGGTGGTTCGAATCCCCTCGATGGGGTGAGGTCCCATTGCTCGGTCCCAGCTCCTGCCCACCTAGCAGTTCGAAAGCAGGTCAAAAGTGCAAGTAGATAAATAGGTACCGCTCCGGCGGGAAGGTAAACGCCGTTTCCGTGCGCTGCTCTGGTTTGCCAGAAGCGGCTTAGTCATGCTGGCCACCTGACCCAGAAGCTGTACGCCGGCTCCCTCGGCCAGTAACACGAAATGAGTGCCGCAACCCCAGAGTCGGACACGACTGGACCTAATGGTCAGGGTCCTTTACCTATACACATTTATACATTTACAACCACACATACACACACACAGCTTAGTTATGGCTCTTGGATAAAAACAACCACACATACACATACATAGCTTAGTTATAGCTCTTGGATAAAAACTGTTTTTTAGTCTATTCATTCTTGATTTAATTGTTCTGTATCTCTTGCCTGAAGGCAACTGTGCAAAAGACTATATCCAGGATGAGATGAATCCTGTAAAATGTTGTTTGCTTTTTTGAGACAACGGGAGCTATATAGTTCGTCCAAAGATGGGAGAGGATGAACAATAATCTTTTTGGCTGTGGTTATGACCTTCTGGAGCATTTTCCTGTCGGTGACTGTGTAACTGGCAAACCAAGCACAGATACAGTATGTAAGTATGCTCTCTATGCTACCTCGGTAGAAGGACACCAGCAGCCTCTCACTCAGATTGTTCTTTAAAAGTCTGAGGAAATACAGTAAAGTCTCTGCTGGGCCTTCTTTACCAGAGCAATGGTATCAGCGCTCCAGGACATACCCTGCTCGATAGTAACATCCAGAAACTTGAATACAGCCACCCTCTCCACCCGGTTCCCACCAATATACAAGGGCTGAATGTCCACCTTCCCCCCCCTGTAGTCCACTACCAGTTCCTTGGTCTTAGTGATATTAAGGACCAAATTATTTTCTCTGCACCAACCAGAGCCGCTTCACCTCGTCCCGATAGGCGGACTCACCCCCCTCCGAAATGAGCCCCTCCACAGTGGTGTCATCAGCAAACTTGATGATTTTGTTGCTAAGATGGATAGCTGTGCAATCATACGTATAGAAGGTATAGAGCAGGGGACTCAACACACAACCCTGTGGGGAGCCGATGTTAAGGCTAAGGGCTGTGGACATCTATGACCCTGAATGCTCCTGAATCCATTTCTGTACTTGAAACCTCTGATTAATGTAGCATCAAGTAGTGCTTTATAGATGCTCTTCCTGGTAATAAGGAATCTATTTATTTCAAAAAATTCTATTCCACCTTTCTGCACCAAAATACACTCAAGGTACCGGTAGTTCAAAATAAAGCAACTTCAATTCATAAAACAGCTCACCATAAGAATAGTAAGATCAGCAGTTTAAAAAACATAATCAAAGGCCAATTTGGGAAATCACTGCTGGGCAGGACCTTTCGAATTATTATTATTATTATTATTATTATTAGTAGTAGTAGTAGTAGTAGTAGTAGAATGATTGTCAGTAGGTTTGTACTGGATGAGGTGATTCCTAAGTGACCTTGGCTCCAGGCTGCTTAGCCAGCACCTAGAATTGAGCTCAGAAACAAACTACTAGTAAAAAAAAAAGGTAAAGGACCCCTGGACGGTAAGTCCGGTCAAAGGCGACTATGGGGTTGCGGCGCTCGGCTCGTTTTCAGGCCAAGGGATCCGGTGTTTGTTCACAGAGAGCTTTCCGAGTCATGTGGCCAGCATGACTAAACCTCTACCTTCCTGCCACAGCAGTACCTATTTATCTACTTGCACTTCGTGCTTTTGAACTGCTAGGTTGGCAGGAGCTGGGACGGAGCAACGGGAGCTCACCCCGTCGCAGGGATTCGAACCTCCGACCTGTAGATTGGCAAGTTCAAGAGACTTAGTGGTTTAGCCCACAGCGCCACCCGTGTTCCCTAAACTACTAGTAACCCATGCAGTTGGCATAGCATCTATTACCAACTTTAGTGTCTGGGTTCTAGACTGACTTAAAGGGCACCTTCATGTAGAGTGACATTATATAAATCCAATCTGGAGGTAGATAGGACCTGAATAATGTGATTTTTTTTCATTCAGATTTTAGATCTGATGTCTGACATAATCATTTATAATTTGATACGTTTGAAGCTAGCGTAGTACTCCAGCAGCCATGCTACATTTTCTTTTTTTATAGTTGCCATGGCTTAGTATTGGTAGCCACGTACAGTTAAACTGTGGGAGTCATAGCAAGTCCAGTTGTATCCTATCCTGTGACCTGAAGAATGTGTGGGGTTGTCTGTTTCATCTGCAACAAAAGAGAGTGTTGACAGACCTTCTCAGTGGCTGCCCTTTTCTCTCTCTCCATCTCACGATAGTAAAAATGAAAGAGGTTAAGCATATGCACATAAGAAACGGGGTGTATTGCGGTTTTATTGGATGGTTCTTCTTCTTACACTTATTTTTTGAAAAATAAAATAAAATAAAAATCTTGTCAACCACTTTGAAAAGGCAATTGTGCCCTAAAAAGTGGCTAGGTAATAAAATAATAACCTTATTTTTCCGTATATAAGACTCGGTGTTTTCCCCTAAAAAATAATGTCCAAAATTAGGGGGCATCTTATACACGGATAGTGTCCCCCCCCCATTTTCTTGAAACTGAGTCCCCCAAAATAGGGGGCATCTTATACATGGGGGCATCTTATAGATGGAAAAATATGGAACGTGGAAAAAAAAATATTATTTCCACTTTTTAGAAAGAGAATAGCAATGCAACTGAGAGCCTATATTCCATTGCTTGTTTCTTTAGATGACTGTGTTTTTTAAGTATTTAAACTGCCAAAACATTTTATTTTTGGAAAGACTGCCCATCTACTCCAGCATCCTGTTCTCACAGCAGGATTTGAGCACAAGGGCACTCTCACCTCCTGTGGTTCCCAGAAACTGGCATTCAGAGGCATTGCTACCTCCAACTGAGCACAGAGCACAGCCATGATGGCTAGTAGCCACTGATAGTTCTCTCCATCCATGAATAACTGAAAAACAGTCGCTGTGGGTGGATCAAAAGTGGTAGAGTGTGTTGTGCTCGTGTCCTGCTTTGTGGGCTTCCGGGAGGCATCTCACTGATCATAGAATCGTAGAATCATAGAGTTGGAAGAGACCACAAGGGCCATCCAGTCCAACCCCCTGCCAAGCAGGAAACACCATCAAAGCATTCCTGACAGATGGCTGTCAAGCCTCCGCTTAAAGACCTCCAAAGAAGGAGACTCCACCACACTCCTTGGCAGTATGAGCAGAGATTGGTGGACTATGTTGGACTTCGGTGTGACCCAGGAAAGCTTTTCTTTTCTTTTCTTTTCTTTTTTGTCCCTAAGGGGACGAACATATATTGCTTCTGAAATAATGCCAGTGCATTCTGCAGCTATAATCCAAATGATTACAGAGTGATGGGCAAACTGAGGGTAAAAGTGATACGAAATGTATTACTGAAATGTTGTTATTGAACAAATATTTCATCTAGAATGAAGGCAAAAATGTTCGGAATCTTACCAGATACCGCTTATTTGGTCTTTTCTACTTTAACGCTGGAGAATAAAATATGCTGCAGCAAAGCAGATCATATTTCTGTTAAACCTAGTACAGGTTTACGAGGGTCCTAAAACTGTGTTACAAATCTGGAAATTAGTGTCAGATTTTTTTAAATAATAAAAAAAGATTCTTTATAGGCTGTTATTTAGCTAAATATATGATAGCTATTTGGCACTTCCAAGTATACAGATTTGTTTTTTTAAAAAACACACACGTAAATTCATGTCTGCCACCTGCTCAATCAATCTCCATTTCCACAACTGTTTCTGTAGAGAGGCAGTTTAAAGCATTCTGGGAGATCAAATATACATTACATAATAAACAATAACAATAAGTGGACTTGGCTGCGTGTGGATCAGAACACAGATTAAATTTTGGATACCAGTTGAACATCAGTCTCCACCAGCCCGCTTATTTGAAGGGCATGGTTCTCTATAAAAATCTCAGGATATTCTGCACACATTAGTGCCATGTGGAATGTTGATAACACAGTTTCAGGGAAGGCCTTTCTACGTTTAGAAATGAATCGCCTAAAAATTGTCCTTGTCATTCAGTAGGTGGCACTCTTCCCTATGAGCAGATAATGGTATGTCTCTATATCACTTGTATGGCTTAGGTACAGCTATCTTTTAATCTTTGACATACTCACTATGACCACTGGGGAAGTTTTCAGCGAGAGTAAAAAGAAGCGGTCTTTTTATCATCCAAAGTTCCAGCTCCAGTAATGAATCAGGAGTTGGGAAACGTAGTTGTTCAACTGTATTGGCAAAATATGGCACTACCTCTAATTCTTTAGTAATATTAGCTACTGTGGTCTTTTAGTAATGTGGTGTGTGGGGGGGGGGAGTGTATTTAGGCACCAGGCAAAAACATTCCTCTCCAACCAGGCCTGTTAATGATCTACAGCCTTTTAAAAACGGAATGTTTTAAATGTATCCCCCATCTGCCCCTGGTTTTAATTGAATATAGGGGCTTTTTGTTTGTTTGCTGCTTTGTTTTGTTTTTGCAAAGGCATTTTGAGTTGCCTGTAGCTAGAAAAAAGCATCTAATGAATTTACGCAGCAGCAGCAGCAGCAGCAGCAACATACACACTTCCTCTTGCCTCTCTATGCCCATTCACCTCACATCACTGCCTCACAATCTCCACCCCTGCTTCCAACACTACCTGCATTTTTGGCACATTTATGTATATTATATTTTGCTTGTGGTAGTGAAGCTTGTGATACTGCTTAGCCAAGCTGGCCCACAAATCTCAATTGCTGAGAGACCAAAATTATATGCAGCCCAGCTTCAGTGACGGAAGAGAAGGATTTAAATTTGCTTTGAATCCAAACCTCGCAAGGTGAGAGAGAAGAGACCCAGAGCAAAACCACATAGAGACAAGCTACAGCAACCTTCCTCAGTCTTGGCTCCCCAGATGTTGCGGGACTACAGTACCATCTTCAGAGACATTTACCCTCAAAGTTTCAGCCAAATGTCCCCAAGTTGCTGAGGGAGAAGGTATGATGAGATCAAATATTTAATGGCTAATCCCTGAAAAGAATGTCTGGCAAGTTACACACCTTGCCCCCCCCCCCCAAGTTACACACCTTGCCATTACAGGGGAATGTAATTTCACCCGAGGCAGGTAAAGCTGACATTGCTTCAGTTCAAGGTTGGCTCGCCACAATCATAGCCTCTCTAACATCTGGATTAAATACAGTGGTACCTCGGGTTACAAACACCTTGGGTTACAAACACTTCGGGTTACAGACTCTGCTAACCCGGAAGTAGTACCTCGGGTTAAGAACTTTACCTCAGGATTAGAACAGAAATTGTGCGGCGGTGGTGCAGCGGGAGGCCTCATTAGCTAAAGTGGTACATCAGGTTAAGAATGGTTTCAGATTAAGAACGGACCTCCGGAACAAATTAAGTTCATAACAAGAGGTACCACTGTACCACCTTTCTAGCCCTTATCTGTCCATAATTAGATTTCAAGCCCAGTTTTGATACTGAACCCCTGCTCCTTGATGGGATAAAGAAGAGGGGAAAGAGTGCCATCAGTTATTGATCACACTGTAGTCCAAACTATCAGTTTACCTCAGTGTGGTGTAGTGGTTAAGAGTGGTAGACTCATAATCTGGTGAACCGGGTTCACTTCCCCGCTCCTCCACATGTCACACTTCTCTGAAGTCTCTCAGCCTCACTCATCTCACTGAGTGTTTGTTGTGGGGGAGGAAGGGAAAGGAGATTGTTAGCCACTTTGAGACTACTTAGGGTAGTGATAAAGTGGGATATCAAGTCCAAACTCCTCCTCCTCCTCCTCCTCCTCTAGCTGCACATAGGCATTACAAAACAGCAAAGACAAGCAGGAAGTTTGTAAAACTTGACAGGTCAAATGCTAAAGGATAGGGCAGTGGTTGTCCATTGCTTCCCACTGGTGTTGGCCCAGCAGTTGAAGGTCTACCCGGTACTTGGGAACAAAGAAAGCACCATCTGGCACTGGCTTTCTGGGTTTTCAGGCTGGGCTCATCTGCTGCCCAACCCGAGGAAGCTGGGAGATTGAGTCTGGGATCTCTCCTGAGTTATGGGTCTTCCCTAGTATGCCTGAGAAGCCCAGCAGAATGAGCAGAGTTATATTCTGCCCAGTTCTAGATGAAAATTGTTGACCAGGGCAAGCGAAACACTTTCAGTCCCCATCTCTACTTTAAATTGACATATATGGGTCCCAAAAACCCAGTGTAAAAGGAGCTGTCCATTCCGTGATTGATAGACTATCTTGCCCTCAAAATGGCAGATTCGAAACTGGACTGTAATTGTTCAGATCATTCATCCAGACGTATTTTTTAAAGATTTGAAAGGATCTCGCATACTTTTAGATTTTTTTTTTTGAAAGCATTCCTCCTGCTACGGGTATGGTCATCATCATCACATCAGTTAAAATAGTCTGCTCAACTGTGGCAAATTTCGCAAGTCACAATGGGTAAGGTTCAAGGAAGACTAACTGGAAGACTGCGGATCTTCAAGAATTATGTCCATCCTCAAGTTTCAAAAAAGACCCGCTGTGCAATGTGTGGGGTTCCTTTTTGAAAAGCAAAAGCCCCAAGTCCTTTTGGGCACACAGAACCAGTCTACCATTTTATGGAAGATGGCCAAAATATTGATCTTTAAAAAGCTAATAGTATCCACGTGCTTTTTCATAGCTTTCTTTTTGATTGACAGCTAGTTGTTATTTAACTAGCAGATATTTACAATTGGGCTGCTACAACTAAGACATAGTAATACCCCCCCCCCCAAAAAAAATGCAGGTCTTGCTTTGTTTGCCTGAATCTTCATATTGGTGCACCTTTGGAAAACTTCATAGAAATCAATGAAAGTGTTCTGATGATCTTTGTACTGCAGTTGCCCCAGGCAATATAATATGCATATCTTGCTGCTTAATCTACCTAGAGCAAACTCTATAATTTTGATGCATACCCATGAAGCACAGGACGAAATCTCTCTGTGTGTAGTTGGGTTTTAGAATAATCAGTTCTCAGACTGTGGTCTGCAAAGAGCTATTTGGTCACATGATTCTGGCTTTTCCCCTGGTTTCCAGCTGCTAAATTGCATTAGATTCCCTCTAAAAATACATTAAATACTTTCCAGCTATTACTTTGCACACAAGTAAGCAATTGGTGTAGGTGCCACAAGATTGTTATATGATAGTGAATGGGAGGGAATGTGGCTCATTAGTGCCTT
Organism: Lacerta agilis; assembly: GCF_009819535.1. NCBI lineage: Eukaryota > Metazoa > Chordata > Lepidosauria > Squamata > Lacertidae > Lacerta > Lacerta agilis. The sequence continues at coordinate 23,865,797 of NC_046323.1, forward strand.
ATTAAGGTATGATCATATTATGGGGAAAGTTTGTTGATCCTCATTTTTAAACCATACTTAACAGCAGCAAATATAATGATGGTCTTAATATCAGTTTTGCAGTAAGAATAGAACAGATGAAATAATGAGGTTACTTATGGCTGTTCCTTGAAATTATTTACGACTGTTCTTTTAAAGTTGGCATACACTAGGAATTGTGGTGTGTTGTTTTTTTTATAAGGATTCTGTGATTTAGCTTCCCCTGGAATAGAAAGTATTTCATGTCTTAGGACAAAACAATTAATTAACTTTAAAATACATTGTTCTGTATTTACCACTTCTCAAGCTGGACTAAATACCAAGGGCAGTAACACCCTGTCCTGGAAATACAACTGAGTTTTCTAAATTAAATTTTAAAAAAACAAACTAGACCTTGTCTATTATTATTGGTGTCAAATTGTTTTGTGAAAGGCATGTCACAATTAACAAGACAGCCATTCAACCAAATATATGGCTTTTATTCTTTTTAACCTAATGAAGGCTATAAAGTATGATCATGTACTACTCATAAAATAGTACCACATAACACTATTCAGTTTTGAGAAGAGCTTAAATTGTCATCTTTTTGTTGGACTAATGATCAAATATTGATATTTCTTCAATTCATACAAACTTATTGCATGGAGCTTGGTCAATATATTCTGATGTTCACACTAGGGATTTGGAAATCAATGTAGTTTTCCTGTTATTCTCTTATGATTAAATCAATTGAAGTTATTAACTCATAGCACAAAATATGCACAACTGCCAACCCAATGGCTTTTTTGAATTGCTTTCTTGCTACCATTGCCCTCTAATGAGAAGGTACAGGTTCTCTTCGGGGGTTGACTAAACCTGGCTCACGTATACCAGCAATTTGAGGTGCACAAATTGTTTGTTATTAAAGGCTACCCGTGTTCCCACCAAAATGCATCTTTATCATTTGCCACTGCATTAACATTGACAAAACAGAGTAATACTAAAACTCAGCGGTGTTGATCAGACAATGGCAAAATGACAGTCATAAGAGCTACAAGCATGGTTTTTGACATGGCTGTGGCAATCTAGAGAGACCAGGAAAAACAATGGAAATATCAATTCCATTGAATAGTAAGGCAAGTCTTGGTGAGCATGCTCATTTCAATCAGGTATGAAGCCATTTAGGAAAATAGTAGAACCCTTGAATTAACTCTGTTCCGACTGAAATAATGTGTTCTAAAAATTGGACTTTACAAACATAGGTTGATAGCTTTTAAGACTTCAGGGATTTTTTTAAAAAATAAGCATCGATCTTTATAATATTGATAATTATCTTGCCAAAAATATGTTGGTATCCTAATACTCGCAAATTGTTATTTTTAGAGGGGATATGATCAACAATGTTTTCTCCAATGCTGTAGAAGGTATAGCACAAACAGGGCTTAAGTTTTAAATGGTTGAATAACTAGAGGAACCAGCATATATCTAAGCCATGATGGGTTCGTAACAGCCTGGGGAAACATGGGTGGTGGTGGATTGTTTTATGAAGCTGTCTTTTAACTATCTGGATTTGTCTTTGTTTTAAATGTAGCCTATTGCAACCAGCCCTGGGATCACATGATAAAGGGAAGGCTAAAAATGCTAAATAGTTCGAATAAAATAATAAAGTGGAAGGAAAAAGAGACATTTATGATCACATTTCCTGTTACCGCAAATGTCCCTGAGCTTGCACTTATCTACATTCATGTGGAAGCGGTAGTATGTGAACTGAAAGTCGATGAAATCAGTTTACAGTTGAATATGAATGATTCAAAAAGAGGTGTGGCAAGCATGAGCACGGTTGTGTACACTTCCGGTTCCCTTACTACTTTGATGAGATTGTGGGCAAGGGTTAGACTTGAGGCCCCCATTTAAAGCAGTATCATACCATTTTAACAGTCATAGCATTCCCCAAGGCATCCTGGGAACAGTAGTTTGTTAAGCAGGCTAATAATTGTTGGGAGGCCCACATTCGCCTTGCAGAGCTGCTGTTCTGAGTTGCCTAGGAAGAGGGGTTGATTGTTAAACCACTCTAGGACTTGTAGCTCTTTGAGGGGAATAGGGGTCTCCAAACAATGCTCAGCACCCTTAACACAAACTACAGCTCCCGGGATTCTTTGGAAGCCGTGACTGTTAAAGTGGTATAATAGTGCTTTAAATTAGGCTTAAGAATGTTCATGCGTAGGGAATTTGATTGCCTGTGTTATTTCCACATTTCTCAAATGGTCCTTAGACTGTGCTGAATCAACATATTGATTAAACGTATCCCAAATCTCAACCACAACAGAACACCTCTGACCCACTATTCTGTCCTGTATGTGGCTTGGCTTGTCCTTTGCCATAGTGGAAAGAGGTAAAACTCATGTTCTGAGTTTTGACAGCTTGGTTTTTCAGAAGATAGATAAATAGATAGATAGATAGATAGATAGAGATGATAGATAGAACTATATTTGTCCTAAATTTCAGCATTCTAGCTGGTGGAGATTTCCCCCAACAATTCTGATACTCCCAGATTGATTACAAATCCTAGTCAACATGGGTCTTAAAAGTTAATGGTAAGGTCTTAAAAATCAATGCTAGCATGAACTAGACATCAATGGAGCAACTTCAAATTAGAGTAGTGTGACCTGAACTCTTAGAACCAACAGCAAGGAGATGAGACTACAACAGGCTACTCTGAATGTAGCAGAATCTGCTAATAGAAATTCCCAGGGGAGCCATTTGGGGGAACTGTGGAAATTCCATCTAAGTTTAGTAAAATTATGTTCCAGTGCCAAAATATGAAGATATAAAGTCAAGAGAATGATACTAAACAAATTGGAGCAATATTCTCTGTCAATAATAACAGTGTAAAACTGAATTTTCTATTTGTGTGATCCTGAGGTTAGTGTGGAGTAACGGGCAACGCCAAGCGAGCTAATTTATACAAATTGGTTATTCTTGAAAACATCTTACCATTTTATTCAGTTGTGAAAAGATGGGATAAGAGCAAATTGTTCCTCTTGTATACAGCATTCAACTAATAGAATAGTTAATCAAATCTGTGTTGATAGGTGTCAGAATCTCCCAGATATAATAAACAGCATAAAGCATAAGACTGTGGGGACACCCACACACCACACCACCCACACCCACACATGGTTCCAAAAGCAGAGATTTGCACAGCATCTTATGGTTGTATGTT